>NC_027750.1:38486758-38496000 GCF_000695525.1 Brassica oleracea var. oleracea
CAGAGTTGAAAACCCTTGATCATCTAGTGCTATGATGCAAGACTGGCTGGGATCAAACTGATTGAATCGGGACTGACTGTAAACGTCTCTCCATTACGGAAGATGATCGTGCTCTCCACTTGGGCCAGTAATGGTCCAAAATGCTTTTAACTCAACTTTGACCTTATGGGTTATGGATTAAGTTCTAATGATATGTGTTCACTTATAAAAACTCTATTGGGTCTGTTGACCATGATACACTTGCCATCTTGGTTTGTAACATTTTATTTCTTTTCTGCAATTTTAATTGAAAGCCTTTTTTTACAAAAAAAAAAAAGTTGATTTAAGCCTTATATATTTTCGCATTTTGTATGTGTATTGTATTTCATGTCAAAATCGATTTGTCTTGAACCTTCGATGATCGTACTTTTGGGAGTTATGTTTGGGCAAACCAGTCTATTCCACTCGTCTTTTTTGATAGTATAACAAGTGTATCAATGAAATTGATGCAGCAATGGTATTGCCTTTCTATTTTATTTTGATTTTTAGAAAAGTTGATAAATGGAATAGATGATACAAATAGCATCAGACTGGTATTTTTATATTTTTGTGGTATTGATGATACAATGGTATATTATTCTTGTTGCCAAAATGGAATAGTAATGCCAGTTAATCTCACTTCATGCGTATGCGACTTCAATGTTTGTCGTAGAACTGTCAGTGGGATTTCAGATACGGTGCATACATGTCATTTATCTTTTGAATTGTCACCATCAGCTGAATCACCTACACTGTTGGGAGCATAGATTCTAAACCCGTTTTTCAAATAATTAATTTTCTATATTATTTGTCTATCAATAAGTTATAATTTCAATACTGTTTTTTATATGAGATTCAATTTTATTAATTCGATTATGTAAATAGAATAGACCCTCTATTTGTACTATTTGCAGAGGATCTATATACTATGTCTTATACATGAAAAATACTATTATCGGTGGCTCCCCCATCATTATTACTCTGCCTCTGTGAACTTCTGCAAAAATTTATTTTATCATTTTGTGTGTAGACGTTACACAAATTTCTCTTAATCTATAAATAATGATTGTATTTTATATTTAAAACTAGATAAATTATGAAAATAGTAAATAATGATATTTTCTTTACTCAAAATTTGGTTATTTAACAAATTCATTTTTAACACTTTTTAATTCTCAAATCTATTACACTAGTAGAAAATTTATTATTTATAGATGTTATATACTATTATTTTGTCTTGCGTATGTGATAACAAGATCAGAGAAGGTGATTGTATTTTATTGTGTGCAATGGAACCTACTCCAAGCACTAAACCACTAGTCCAACGCACATTGGGTAATAAAAATAAGTAGGACCATATAACTATATATTATATTGTTTTGTTAAACTAACTATCAAGTTGATTAATAGTGTACAAAAAATATTCTCAATTACTTTAAGGGTGCAATGGAACCTACTCCAAGCACTAAACCACTAGTCCAACGCACATTGGGTAATAAAAATAAGTAGGACCATATAACTATATATTATATTGTTTTGTTAAACTAACTATCAAGTTGATTAATAGTGTACAAAAAAATATTCTCAATTATTTTTTAAATAAAAATTACGAAATTATCTACTATGATTAACATATATATGACAATTAATTATTATAAATAATACATATTGATAACAATTTTTGTATCATCTCTTCTTTTTGTTTAATTTTATATTATTAAAATAAATTGAACAATCACATTAAGCGTATAATAAAAAAAATAGATTTTTTTCTTATATGTTATATTTTGAACTTTTTAAGACGACTATTACTAAAAATGGTAAAAGTCTCACATTGAAAATTTTGTGATCAATGGTTTAACTTTTGTTTGTTCAAACAAGATACAAATGATCATAAATCGTATGAATATAATGTCTCATTAATAAATATTCATATATATATATATATCATTTAAATTAAATTATTTACTTTATAAAAATATAAAGATATTTTAATTTAAAAAATTTTCATTGAAAAATTCTTGAGATCTTAATATTTTAATTTTGAAAAAGTATTGAAAAATCTCACAATAAATTTTTGTGCTAAATGGTTTAAATATTTTTACCACAAATATACAAATGTTAATAAAATCATATGAGTAGCCTATAAAAATATATATTCTATTTTTTTATTAAACTAACTATCAAATTGATTAATAGTGTACAAAAGAATATTTTCAATTATTTTCTTAAATAAAAGATACGAAATTACATAATATGATTAACATATATATGACAATTAATGATTATGAATAATACATATTTTATAACAATTTTTGCATCTTCCCTCTTTTTTTGTTTAATTTTATATTATTAAAATAAATTTAACAATCACATTAAGCATATAACAAAAAAATTAGATTTTTCTTATATGTTATATTTTGAATTTTTTTAAAACGACTATAAATTACAAAAAAAATATTTTGAATATTTATTAGTGAGACTTCATATTCATATAAAAAAATCATTTTTTTATTCAAACAAGAAACAAATGATCATGAATCGTATGAATATGAAGTCTCACTAATAAATATTCATATTATATATATTAATATTATTTAAATTAAATTATATACCATATAAAAATATGCTAATTTTAAAATTTGTTGTGAAAAATTATTAAGATCTTAATATTTTAATTTTGAAATTTGTATTAAAAACTCACATTAATAGTTTTGTGATTAACGGTTTAAAGTTTTGTTACATCAAATATACAAATGTTAATAAAATTACATGAGTAGGAAGTGTCAATAATAAATATTTATATTAAAATATACTATATATATCTATGTCAATATCACTAAATTTTAATTATATACCATATAAAATAAATAAAATGATTGTTTTGATTTATTTATCAAAAACATGATTGTAATTAAAAAAATGTATTGGTGTTGATTTATGTGCTTACTTTAATGTATATATACTTTTATGTATATAAATTATTTTGTAAATAGGTGCTTCTAATATGTTATTTGACCTTAACAATCAAAGAAATACACTTCTTCAAATCAAAGTGATTTTTAATATTGGAAACACTATATATATAATTTCATTCATATTAAATAATTTAGTCTTTGTTTTTATTTCTTAAAAGCTTTTTAATAAAATATCATGACAAAATTCTAATCACCTCCTTTTGAAGAGAGATTTGATCATTCGTCTAATATTTGTTTCTCCCTAATACCCTATCTAGCTATTATAATTGTAAGAATAAGATATTTGAACTATTTATTATAAGTTTTCTGGTTTATCATTTAATAAATCAAACAGTTCTTAGTTTATACATAGTTTACATATCCTAGAATGGTAAAATATTATATATATTTTTTATCGGTATAATCTTAAGTAACTAAAGTTCAAAAGCGTAGGTTAATAAAATAAGTAATTTGTTTTGTTGCTTTAGAATTAGATGATTTTTAGACCAACTGGTAAATATATACTAGACATACATTTTTATTTCGAGTCTGCACTTATATTCTATAACAGCTTGATATATTAGATTTGAATACTAACCTGTAAATAAGTTTGCCAGTGATTTTCTTTAAAAAAAATGATTCTTATATATGTATCTGGAGTATAACTAATTTTTACAAATGTCCATCTTTTTAAATTGACACTTATGTAATTCACCGAATTTATAGAAAATGTTAAACAAAATAAACAAAACTCAAATCAGTGAAACAGAAAAAAGAACGAAAGCACATTTTATTAAGGTGGAAAATGAAATCGCTTATGGAGAATCAATAGTAAAGAAATCGAGAGCAGAAAACCTAATTTCTTTTCGTCATTTTACAATCGATGTTGCATATCTGGTTTTAGTGATTTGTGTAGTGGTGAAACTTAATTTTCTTTTGTGCATATGAAGTCTAAAAATAATTAAAATGAGTTGTAATATGTTAACTCTTCAACAACAATTATACTTTTAAGAGACCAACATTTGTATTCGTCATTTTACAACTGATAAAAATTGTAGTGTTGCAATATATTAAAAACATTTAATGAACAAACATTATTATTAAAAACTCATCAGCGCATGTGTACAGGTTATCATCTAGTGAAAAGGGTATTAGGTTATCATCTAGTGAAAAGGGTATTACAGGATAAAATGTGGGGTAAATATTAGTTATTTAATAACGTCAAAGTCAACACTATTTTTTTAATTTCTAGTCAAAATTTGGTTAGTGGTTCCCTAACAAAATCTTGTCTATCGAAGACTTACCATAAAAAAATTATTTACATATTGTTTTATTTTAAAACTAAGTTTTTTTCTCACAACTTCCCTCTGGACCTAGCTGCTCTTGAGGCTCCATCTATAAATGGATCAGTTAGTTGTGCTTGGAAATAACTATTCTTTCGTTAAAATTTAATAAGTAAAAAATTGAATTGCACAATCGTTTGGATGATACCCCTATTCGAAACTACACTAGGCGCTAGTCGGGCGGCAACTTCGGGCCTAGCGAGTTATCGAAAAATTAGGGAGTACTCGGAGATTACGTGGAGCCTAGTTTTAAATACAATTTAATATATTTATAATATATTTAGCTAATTTTAAACATGATGACACAAGTTCTTAGACATAATTATATAACTTTTTATATATAATTTTAAATAGTTAGGATTATGCAGTAGTTATGTGTTTGTTTTGGGTTTGATAGCTAATTGTAATTATTTAATAATGAATAATTACACCAAATCTATAAATAATAAATAAAAAATAATCAACTGTCTTTCAAAAATAATCATCATGATACTAATAAAATCGAGTGCTTGCTCACGTTTATTATTGAATTATATTGAAATGATCATCGACATCATCGCACAGTGTAGTGCTTTTGTCACGTGTCTTCCACTTATTTGGTTGCACTTGTTCGATTACTGTTCCTTACTGAGTTTAATATACTGCTTAATCCGTTCTGAATTTTCTTAACAAACAACTTTGCTGTTTTAGTATACGGATAAAGAATTCTGAAATGGTCGCAAGTTTTCATTATATTTTTGAGTCTTATTCTGTAGTCTCTTAAAACGTTTTGGGCGATTGTAAGCCATAATATAGATTTCTAGAATCAATAAAGCCCAAAAGCCCATTTAGACGAAAGGTTGTAGAACCGGAACGGTTACATTAGAATAAAAAAGAATTGTGCACTGGAGAAGTAAGGACTCCAAGAAGTAAATACTAGTATTAGATATCCAAAAATGTTTTGGAAGATGACTCCATTAGTATCTGATAATAGTTTAAACCATCGAAGAATGGAAAACGGGAGTCAAAAGAGTGTGTAAGTAGAGATGCCAGTGAAACTTTTTTTTTTTTGAGCACATAACGTTGCTGAAACTAAAATTGCAAAAGTCACAATTTTATATTCGCGGGAAAGGCTTTATATTCATCATAAGTTTTGTTTGTTTCCCAGGTGAGAGCAAAGAAGAAGAATGATTAAAAAGTGAAAACTTACACGTTACATGTATCAATCACAGTTCTTGGACATGTCGAAAAGGAAGATTAGAACAAGTTTGCAGAGCTTGTGTAATTTAAGCGGAAGCAGTGACAGGGCAACTCTCCTTTGGCAAGTGACAGATCCAAACACACAAGAAAAGAGAGCAAATGGCACAGTCGCGTGCCAATAGAAAGATGCCCAATTAATACTCCTCTTATTGTTAATTTCTCCTCCTCCCTTGTGTTTTCTAGTTTTTGCTATGAGAGAAGGTTTGGTTGGTTACTCATGAACTCATGGGCTTAGTATATATATATATATATATATATATAAGTTCATAAAATTAAAAAATGGTGACATCTTGACTTTCGAGTGACTGAGAGAAAAGAAGAGATGCTTGGATGGGTTATTCCATGGATATCCATCCCCATTTTTCTTTTTTGAAGTGTTTGCCTTTTGATGATGCTCTGCTGCTTGTCATGTCTCTCTTAATTTTGCTTCATACTGATACTCCATTAGTATCTGATAACTAGTATGATTTTTCCCTTGAAAAATAAAAGAATCTGGCTTTTTATTTGACTGAAGAATCTGTCTAGTAATGATGATTGTTAGAGTGCAAGAATTTGGTATAAAAGATAACGATGCCATATCCTTTTAAGGGGTTATTCCATGGATATCCACAAAATGAAAACGGATAGTTTCGACAAAAATGCAATCTCTTGAATTTTTTTTTTCTTGAAGAGCCAAAGTTGTAAGAGTTATTTGACTCGTTACAAAGTCATTCTTACTTCTTGTTTTGCACGTTGTCGAGCGATTTGCTGTTTCTCCCTTTTAGTTGCTGCTCAATTGCTCATATGTTCCTTGTATACTGCGTCACGAGACTTGTAGGCTTAGGTTTTGATTTTACATTCTATTTTCCATATAACCTTTTTCAAGAGATTGCCATGAAGAGCTGATAACATCTTGAACCAAATTGACTGATATATCAATGTATTTGTATCCAAATCTAAATCAAAATGAGATTGTTTTTTTTCTAAAAAGTCTCAAGTAACTGAAACATATGTAAAGCCCAAATAACTAAAACACAAAACCTCATGAAGCAAAGAAACAAAACTTCTTCAAGCCCAAACAGCTAAAAGGGACATCAAACCAGCACCAAGAACAAGAGAAAAACTACAAGCCAATTGTATTTTCATACTACTTTGAGCTTTGTGGTTCATAAAAAGTGGAGCTACCAAATCAACAAGTGCCATATAAATTAAGATTCCAGCCGCTGCAGCGTTAAGAAAACCAGACACTTTTAGTGCCATTGGGCTATTCTCATTGTAAATCTCAGCAACTCCAATACCAATTCCAATCCCTGCTGGTGCCGTGAGTGCGAAGAATAACACCATAATCCAAATTTTCTTAACTCCAAACTTTGCCTGCACAAAAACACAATGTTAATGCTTATCAGCCAGTCATAAAAACATAAATATGACAGAAAGAAAAAGAGAATTTAAAATTACCTCAGAGATGCAACCACCAAGACCAAAACCTTCAAAGAGCTGATGGAAAGTGATTGCTGCCAAGAGAGGCTTTATTGTGCTTACACTCGGAGATACTCCCAGAGATATCCCTATTAACACTGAGTGAACCACAATCCCCAACTCTAATATCTAATAACACCATGAGAAAAACAAAACAACATGTGTTTAGTACTACTTGATTGCTTTAGCAATTGTGTTTGTCTAGAACTCGATTTTAATGATTGTATTTACCTGTGTTACGATTCTTTTCCTCAGATCATCTTGAGGAACCAGAAAAGAGCCATGAGAATGTCCTTGTGAGGCATGAGTATGAGCAGAGCCAATATGAGAATGCTCCTCCTTATCTCCACCAGTACTCACCGGCAAGGTCTTCTTCTCCAACCGAGACCTGTTCAAGCACCCTGAAGCAAAAGACTCAATCAACATGGTCAAGATCGCTCCACCCATAGCGACTAGTCCCGTCATAGGAAAATCTCCCCACGGGGGCTCTTCTCCAAGGCACGGACTCGTGAGACTCTCGGTGGCATCTGGAAGGATGTGGACGAAACCAGTGGCTAAGATTACTCCTGCGGCGAATGCCTTCACAAACATGAAGAAGTTGCTCTCTGACTTGAGACCGAAGATAGGTAAACATACTCCGAATACCCCGGCGACTAAGATGGAGAAGAAGGCTCCGATCTTGTACTTCAGAACCGTTGCCTTCTCCGCAGCGGAGGTTCTTCCATTGGAGCCACCACATTCGTTTTCTACCTCCGTGGCTGAGACAAGAAGAGGTAGAGTAACCAACAAGAAAACGAAAGCTAAATTTAGGGTTTTTGAGAAGCAGCCCATCTTTGGCACTTGATGTACACGTTAGGGTTTTGACTTTTTTTTCTCTTCCTTTGTGGGTTTGTAACAGTGAACAACTCACGCTGCTTATTTATAAAAGATTTTTGTTTACAGAGGTTTATCTGAGGTATAGAATTTGTTTGATAGGTTAGAGATATTAGGCCCTAAAGATGAGAGAATGTGTGTAATCTTGAAGAGACAATGTCGATATGAACATAATTAACAATGTTGTTTTCAAATTTTATTTGGAAAAGTTTTCTGTTGAGACTAGAAGCTATTATTCGGAGATGACGACATATTTAGTGTATAAATGTCGTTATTACTTATTAGTTTCTGGTCAAAAAAGGAAAATGTCGTTATTAAATTATTAGTTACTGGTAAAAAAATGGAAAAGACATAGCATAACTTAGGCGTGTTGTAATTAAACTTAACGATTTAGAACTGTAAGTATCTGTATATTATTAATGAATAAATTTTTCTTTTATATAGAGGTTACAATAGAGATAAATAGAAATAAAATAATAGGAAAGTTTACAAATCATAAACATAAACGAATTAGGAAATATGCAAGTTGTAGCCGCCTCTCTCTCCTCTCCAAGTCTCGCGGCCGCCTCTCTCTCTCTAGGGTTGTGCCGTCTCTCTCTCTAAGTATATGGACCGGTTATGGACCGGGCCGGTTATGGACATCCACCAATTGATTTATAACACTCCCCGTTGGATGCCATAACCATACAGGGATTTTAATACGCTTAATGTTGTCTCATTAAAACCTTATCAGGAAAACCCAGTGGGACAAAACCATGATGAAGGAAAAAGAGTACAACACGTACTATTCCCCCTGATGTGAATCTTAGTGGAGGTCCTTAAGCCTACGCATCCCAATCTGATGTGTGAGCTTCCTTAACGTGCAGTTAGGAAATGCCTTGGTGAATAGGTCAGTTGAATTGTCACTAGATCGTACTTGGACGACCTGGACCTCACCGGCTTTCTGAAGCTCGTGAGTAAAGAAGAACTTAGGCAATATGTGCTTCGTCCTATCACCTTTTATGTAACCGTCCTTGAGCTGAGCAATGCACGCAGCGTTGTCCTCATACATCACGGTTGGCTTTTTGCACTCGGCCATCCCGCAATCAGCTCGGACATATTGGGTCATCGACCTCAACCAAACACACTCGCGGCTGGCCTCATGTATGGCTAAGATTTCCGAGTGATTAGATAAAGTGGCCGTGATGGTTTGTTTCATGGAACGCCAAGATATGGCCGTACCTCCATGTGTAAAGACATATTATGTCTGTGATCGAGCTTGATGTGGATCTGATAAATAATCAGCATCAGCAAAGCCAACTAAACCATATTTGTTATGGTTAGTATAATATAGACCCAAGTCTTTCGTTCCTTG
>NC_027750.1:38496461-38498716 GCF_000695525.1 Brassica oleracea var. oleracea
TAATCCCAAACAGAATTTTGTTTTCCCGAGATCTTTCATCTCGAATTCTTTCTTAAGGTATTCAACCGTTTGGGAAATTGTATCCAGAGGTTCCTAGGATATTCAGATCATATATTTCGATGATTATCAATATTGTTCTCGAGAACTTGCTGTACATTCAGCTCAATACCCTCTAGTACTTTCATTATCCAGTGGACCATATAAATATGCAGTCACTACGTCAGTTTGCTGCCAGTCTAATTTTCTCTCTTATATAGCCAGACTTATGAAAAATCTTAAAAATAGTTGCATCCACCACATGGGAGTATATCTCCTCATAATCTATTACTGTCTTTGTGAGAATCCTTGTGCAACATTAGCTTTATATCTCACGATTTCTATTCCTCACAAGGCCCATTTATATCCACTGGTTTTAACATCATATGGCGTCTTAATCATATGGCCAAATACGTCTTTCTTCTTTAAACTATTTAACCCCACGTTTCCATTCAATCTGTTCTACGAGTGCGCACTCTTATATTGACGTGGGTTCATGATCCTCGCTTATATTCATAAATTCAAGTGCTATCTTGTATCATCTTATGTCGATATTCCTTATTGTGTTCCATTATGTTCCAGACATGATATAATCGATTGAGATTCATTATTATCAGGACCTTTTGGAACTTATTGGTCTATCTTGTATAGACTCTGTTACAACTTGACTGTGTCTCTCTTGGACATCAATTTAGTTGGTGCTTTACAAGCTGGTTTATATATGACTTAGTCATTCTTTTTCGCGTCAACAAATGTGTCTGGCATTTTATTAGCTAGTTTTGTAAATGTATAATCTTTGGACGTCTATTTCACATTATTTAGTCTGAGGATCTTGCCAAGACAATGATGGTCGATCCCATTATGTTTCTCTTACAAGCTTATTATTTTCTCCTCCTAATGTTGGATAGTCGGATCCATTAAACTTTGCAATCCGTGTTCTTGGCCACTAAATAGATCACCCATATTTGGCTCAAGGTACTTCATTATTTGTGTGAGATTCATATCCAACATATATCCCCATCCTCATCCTCTTCTAAGGATCCATCTTAGACGGCACATATATTTGTGGTGGCTTATCCAAATATCTCAAGATGTTATATGTCTGGCTCGTGACCCGTAGTAAATTTGAGATGGGAATATCTATGCTCATTTAATCGTCTGATGCTTATTAGTTAAGATGCATGTAAATTCGTGTGTCCCCAAGACTTGGACTGAGAGTTTGGACCTATGGGTAATGGCCAATAGAGATTTATAAAAGGATTCAGCCAAGCTATATATAGTATGGACATGTGCGGATTTGTCCTTATTGCCTCCTCATGGACATACTATAATCTTTAAGTGCTTTGGGACATCATGGCCTAATGAGTTTCCCTTGTGTTCATGCTACACACGTGAGATTCTATGGGATAACTCTTTGTGCCCTTTCCAATATCAATTTCGCATCATGTTTTGGACCAGGATGACCAATCCGGTCATACCATAAAGTGTATAATTTTGTGGATAAACCATTCTGGTTACCATGACTATTGCCTCTATCAGACTGATCTTGGCATAGTCTAGATCAATAGAGAATGCATGTATAGTTTTTTAGGACTCATTATGGCCTTGGGCGATTTTATACATATATCTGAAGGAACTCTTTGTTTCCTTCGCCCATTGTTTCAATATGGAAACCATTCATTCTTATATCTCTATATAATCTCAATGGGTTTTTCTGGGTGAATATAAAGCATCTAAATGCTTGCCCTTATACATATTTTGCCATAGCCCTTAATGTGTACCATACCCGCAAATCATATTGGCGTTTTCAAAAAAATCATTCATTCCTTTTATTAAGTTTTAATAAAACAAGTTCATAGAAATGAAATACATAGAAATGAAAAACATCAAAACAACGAACATAGAATTTAGATTACAAATGTCGAAATCAATCTTCAGTTTTTTTTTAGACAATCTGAACTTTCATAATCCATAAGATCGTCCTTCTCATGATTGAAGTCGTTTTCATCATCTTGGTAAGTCATATGGGCTTCAGGATTCTTCCCTTTCAAGCTCTCTTGATAGAGGTCAACTAGATGCTTGGGAGTCCTACAAGTCTTAGCCCAATGATTGCTCATTCCACATCTATGGCACACGTATTTCTCTGATTTAATCGAATGTTGGGGTTTGAAGGAAGATCCACGGCCACGACCATGGCCTCGTCCAAATGAGCCACGGTC
>NC_027750.1:38498892-38499110 GCF_000695525.1 Brassica oleracea var. oleracea
GTGGTCTCATCTGACTATTTCTCATTAGTAATTCATTGTTCTGCTCAGCGAGCAAGAGACAAGAAATAAGATTAGCATAGGTTTTGAAACCTTTCTCTCGGTACTGTTGTTGTAACAGAACATTGCTTGCATGGAAAGTGGAAAAGGTTTTCTCAAGCATATAATGTTCTGTAATACTTTCACCACACAATTTCATTTTAGAAACAATCTTAAACAGT
>NC_027750.1:38500635-38500885 GCF_000695525.1 Brassica oleracea var. oleracea
CAAACTAGTTCGTTTTTATGCATTTAGTTTGTCGTGTAATTGCAATCCTAACATGGTTTGTTTCTATCAGTTCATGATGCAATCAAAACAAGCAAACCTATCGGCCAAACAAAGATCAAGCCACATGGCTATTTGATTCAATTCAACACTATTCCTAGAATAAGTTCTAAGTGTAATTGCAATCAATCAATGTGATTAAGTTATGGTATGAATGCAACAAGGCCATACGGCCACGAGTATGATCAAGTCT
>NC_027750.1:38500905-38535966 GCF_000695525.1 Brassica oleracea var. oleracea
CTTTCATCTTAGAGATTATATTTTAGGGTTTCATTCTTTACAATCAACCAAATTCGATTCATTATGTTCTTAGAATTCGAAATACCTTTAGTTTAGTTGTTTGTAGAAACCGGACCACCAAGAATGAACCTCGAGCTTAGACATGATCGGGACGTGAGCTGGCTGGGACGCGAGCTGGCCTGAAACGCGAATGGATTGAGGTTGGAGACGCGAGCTGCTTCTATCGGATCGCGAGCTGTCCTTGATGTAGGATGGAGCTGAGTTCGTCTAGGATCAGGAACGCCTTGGGGCTGGATCTGATCAGGTGGACACGAGCTGGAACGGAGTCGCGAACGGATTAGGGTTCGTCGGTATCGTCGGGTTTGGATTAGGGTTCCAAAGCAGATCGGCGCGCACTGTATCTGTACGTGAGGACGTGTCGGTGGTCAGATCGGCAAGCGGTTTGCACTGACTGATTCGTCTCGGCCAGGGCTTCGATTTGATATCTTGATCGTTTCCTGGGTCCTCACGGTTTGGGAAAACGGCATCTTCGAAGTTCCGAGTCAGATTCCTTTTCATTTAGGGTTTTAGGGTTTTAGCAATTTGGTTTTAGGCTCAGAGTGTTAGAGGCTATCGTGTTGATAACGTGTTATAAACTTAAAGATTTAGAACTGTAAGTATATGTATATTATTAATGAATAAGTGTTCCCTTTATATAAGGGTTACAAGAGAGATAAATGAAAATACAATAATAGGAAATATTACAAATCATAAACATAAACGAATTAGGAAATATGCAAGTTGTAGCCGCCTCTCTCTCCTCTCCAAATCTCGCGGCCGCATCTCTCTCTAGGGTTGGGTCGTCTTTCTTTAAATGTATGGACCGGGTCGGTTATAGACCGGATCGGTTAGAAACATTCACCGATTGATTTATAACATTCAATTCGTATTTAATGCAAATATATTTTGACTATTTAATAGCCTAAAAGCAAACACGAGTGGTGAAGTTCTCAACCGGAATTAATATCTAAGCCCACAAATAATAATAATGTAATATTATAAAATATTATAATTGAAATTTATTTTTTTGTCATCCAACTCAACTTTCAGATTTCTAAAGAGGTTCTTCCAAGTTGAACTTTATACGACACTCTTTCACGTTTTTACATTATTTTAATATTTATAAATTTTCATAAATCATGGTGAAATTTCAGTTAGACATGAAGTGTGATCGGTAAATATAAAGTAACTGAAAGTAAAATAAATAAATAAATGAATGGAAAACAGTAAGAATAAATAAATAAAAGAAAAAAAAACAAATCCAAGGCAACATTTTTTCTCACAAACCAAGAAAGAAAAGTACATACTATCATACTCTTTGTTTCTTTTTTAAACAATGAAAAGTGTAAAAAATAAAAGAAAAAAAATCACCTAATTGGTATAGAGATAGCTGAAGTGAGAGTATATTTGCTTTCCACCTAGAATATATCGTTAATAACGTAATAAAGCCATACCTATAGTCAATCTAGAAAAAAGCTTGGCCAACGTGGACAAATTGGTATAGAGCTTGGCCATCTCTAATTGGTACATGAATCTTGTTCCTTTCTGAGACGAAAAATAAGAAGCCGCTGTTGCAAGACATTCAGACCGATCTAGGTTTTAATAAATTGTTTACCGTTGAGCCACCTGACCAAAGGCGTGGTTTAACTTTGTTTTTTTATGGATGAATTTCAAGATTTTGTTTTCGAACAATCAAATGATTGATGTAAAAGCAATCATTAATAGAATAAGTGTCTATATGACATTCGTTTATGGAGTCCCTGTTTTAGAAAAAAAAAGATCAAGTTTGGGAACGTCTTATGCGCTTTGCCACAACTAGAGATAGTTTGTGGTTTATGATTGGTGATTTTAATGAAATAATAGGACACCATGAGAAAGAAGATGGAAAATGACGATATGATATAGGGGTGGGCGTTCGGGTTCGGATCGGGTATTTCGGATTTTCGGATATTTTGGTATAGAGGTATAGAACCCGTTCGGGTATTTCTGTACTTCGGGTGGGGTCCGGGTATTTTTAGTTCGGGTTCGGTTATTTTGGATCGGGTTCGGATATTTAGATTTTGAAATTTTTTTAAAAATTTTCATTTCTCATATTTCTTGTATTTAAAAATATAACTTTCACTTAACTATTTTTTTTTTTAATAGATTGAATGGTTAATAGATTTGGATATAACATTTTGAAACTAAAAAATACATTAATTTGGTTATTGTTTTTAAACTTTGGATGTAACTTTTTGTTAATTCTTGAAATAAAAAGTTTGACATGCATTTTAAGTGAGTAGCAAATCATTTTCTTCGTAATTTTATGTATATCATATGAACTTAAAGTATGTGTAGTATCAACATAAATATTTTATATAGAATGAGAGATGTAAACTAGAAATATATGGTTAATTATACATATGTTCGGTTATCTTCAGATATCCATTCGGATTCAGATATTACACGTTCGGGTTCGGATATCCAATCTCTCCTAATTTAATACCCGTTCGGATATTTTGCTACTTCGGTTCGGATTTCGGTTCGGGTTTATCGGATTGGATTCGGGTGCGGCTTCGGATATCGGGTAAAGTGCCCACCCCTAATATGATACATCATTCCTGGCCTTTAAACAAATGATTTCGGATTGTTGTATGCTTGAGTTTTCATATACAGGGAACCATTTGTCATGGGCTGGAAACTGACCCAGCGGATGTGTACGCTGTCGACTAGGTCTTGCGCTAGGCAATGAAGATTGACATGAAAATTTCTACACTCTAAAGTACAATACATGCGCATGTGGGGTTCAGACCATCATCATGTACTAGCAGATATCCTATCCAAGCCAACGAGGACAAAGAACAATTTTAAATTTAAGAAACAGTGGCTGGATAACGAAGAAATAAAATAAGTCATTATTGATGGATAGAACTCCTCTGATCTATCTCCTAACACCAACATAATGGATCATATATCCAGTTGCATGAAAGCACTAGGACAGTGGAAAAGAAAAAGAAAAAGACCTAAATGCGGCAAAATTAGTGAAAGATCTAAAGTCCAAAGTGGATGCTCTATACTCAGATGATGATGCCAGAACATAGGAGATAAGTGCAGCTCTAAAGGAACTTACGGAGGCTCTTAAGATTGAAGAACGATTCTGGAAGCAAAAGAGTAGAGTTTTTTTCTAAGCGAAGGAGATTTAAATACAACATTTTTTCATGCTATTACCAAACAGAGAAGAGCCAGAAATAAAATTACGGGTCCCCTAGATTCCGCTGGGAATCTAGTGGAGGATGTGGAAAAGTTGGTGGCCATTGCCACTAGTTAGTTTAGGGATCTGTTTGCGACATCCAATCTGGAGCTAGTTGGGGAGGCCTTAGCCAATGTCACGACAACTATTTCTGACCAGCTGAATGCAGATCTTATGTCTCCTGTTTCAGAATGGGAAGTTATGATGGCCCAATTTTCAATGCACTCGGAGAAGGCACCAAGACCCGATGGCCTTACAGCCATATTCTATCAAAAATTATGGGATATTGTGAAAGTAGACTTAATCCATATGGTTAATGAATTTCTCTTTGATGGAAAAATGGCCAATAGCTTCAATGATGCAAATATATGTCTTATTCCTAAGAAAGAGAAACCAAATGAGATATCACAGTTTCGACCCATCAGTCTTTACAATGTTAGTTACAAAATAATATCAAAGGTCTTATGCCAGAGATTAAAGAAAATCTTGTCAGATCGGATATCGGAAACCCAGTCAGACTTTGTTGCTGGAAGATAAATATCAGATAATGTACTAATAGCACATGAGATGTTCCATGCTCTTCGTACAGATCCCGGTGGAAGAAATAGGAGAATGGTGATAAAGACGAACATGAGTAAAGCCTACGATAGGCTAGAATGGGATTTTATCAGTGCAGTCATCAAGAAAATGGGTTTCTCATAGTTATGGATTGGATGGATAATGCGATGTGTAACATCAGTGAAGTATCATGTTTTGTTCAATGGCCAACCAAGAGGGAATATCATCCCAAAGAGGGGACTACGTCAAGGTGATCCTTTGTCTCCTTTCATCTTTATCTTATGCACGGAAGCGCTCGTTAGCCTTCTTAATCATGCATAGAAATAATGTAAGATAACGGGAATGCGCGTCTCACGCACTAGCCCCCTGGTATCGCACCTTCTCTTTTCTTATGATAGCATGTTCTTCTGCAAGGTGGAGCCCCGTGAATGCGATGAAGTAGTGAAAGTTCTTAAGACTTATGGGAAAGCTTCTGGACAATGCATTAACTTTGAAGAAATCATCTTTACTCTTTGGTAAGAAGATTCCCGGACAGGTGAAGGAGGCAGTCAAAACCTCAACTGAAATTACAAATTATGGGGGAATGGGAACATATCTTGGGATACCGGAGTGCATCAGTGGCTCAAAGAGGAAGTTGTTTGTGTTCCTAAAAGATTGACTGCAAAATAGAGATAATGGCTGGACTAGCAGATGGATAACAAAGGGAGGAAATGAAGTCTTGATAAAATCAATCTTGTTGGCTCTACCTACCTATGTAATGTCGAATCTGTTACTGCCACTAGAGACATGCGAGAATATAGCTAGTGCCATTGCATAGTTTTGGTAGAGCTCCAACCCTCCTAAACGGGTATCCATTGGGTTAAATGGGATAAACTGTGTAAATCAAGAGATGAAGGAGGGATTAGATTCAGGATGATCCATGAATTCAATCTTGCATTACAAGGCAAACAGTTATGGCGTTTAGTACAATATACGGATTTACTGGTAGCTAGAGTCCTGAGGGAAAAATACTACAGATGCAGTTGGCCTTTGCGACTGAACAAGACTGACAACGGGTGGACAAGTATAATGGCGGCTAAGCCATTAATATCCCTAGGGATCAGACAAAAGATACACTTTTGAAATGTGATTAGAGTTTGGGAAGACCTTTGGATACCGACAATACCTGCTAGACCGGCAAGGCCTATTGCACCAGTATTACACCCAATGTTCCCAGTGAGAGAACTAATAACAGGAACCCCGAAAAGATGGAATCCTTTGATGCTGGAAAATTATGTCAATCCGAATGATATCCCTTTGATTCAATCTTTGGTCATAAGTCAAAGGTATCATCGAGATGAATATTGTTGGAGTTATACAAAGAATGGGAGGCATACTGTGAAGTCAGGATACTGAGTAGCCAGGAACTTGCTGAACAAGGATAACTTGGAAATCCAGGTAGAACCTACTATCACAAAACTTCAAGCTTTTGCTTGGAAGATACAAGCTCCACCAAAAATCAAATACCATATTTGGAAATTGATCTCTGGACAATTAGCAGTGACAAGTAACTTAAAACATCGTCATATGCGATGCGATAATTATTGTCCAAGATGTGGTGCAGAGGACGAAATTATAAACCATGCCATCTTTGAATGTCCCTCAACTCTACAGACATGCGCACATGCAGCTACGCCAACCCCGCCTCTAGTGTTCCCTAACGCTAGTCACTATACAAACATGGACTATCTATTTTGGCGAAAAAATGATATTGAAGATCTTGAGCTGGATAAAGATCCATATCCTTGGATCATATGGTACATTTGGAAAGCACGAAACGATAAACTTCTTAGAGGAATAGATAAGGACCCATTGGAAACTGTCTGACATGCAGAGTCAGAATGCCATGTGTGGTTTGAAGCAAACTGAAAAGACGAGGAACCGATGCCACCACCACATCCTGAACAAATACCAATCTCTGAGAGATGCATGGTGGATGGATCTTGGACACATGACGCACTCTTTTGTGAGTATGGTGGAAATGGATGACTGCATGAGGAGTAATTCAGCTATTGGGAGCCAAGAACCAACTAAGTAGAATCTTACCCATTCACTCAGAGCTTGAGGTGTTATTATGGGCGATGGAGTGCATGCGGCAACTATCGACGTCTCAAGTTTTTGGCACCGATTGTAAGGACATAGTCTCGATGATTCAAGAACCAGGAGCATGGCCTAACTTTTTTAAGGAGTTAAATGAGTTTTCAAAGCTGAAAAATAGATTCTCAGAGTTCTCAATTGTTTTTATCCCTCGTTTTGAAAATGTATCGTCTGATTCATTAGCTAAGGTAGCGCGATCCTTTCATAGAGATATGTACTACATTGTTCTGTTCCGGTCTGGTTTTCCAGACCACCTCAACCTTGAGTAATAGAATAGCCGTTTGACTAAACAAAAACTAGAAAAGAGCTTGGAAAACTTTTCTTAGGATTTTTGGAATAGCTCCAGTGAGGAGTTATCATAGAAGTTCTTAAGATTAAACAAAAGAAATGAAATCAGAAAGATGAGAAAGAGTTAAATACATGTTCTTAGTTTCTAGTTTTATAAACCCCACCAAAACCTCAAAAGCCACATGGGTTTTCAACTGATAAGATTGTTCTTAAAATGCTTCCATAGAAGATTTTTAGATGGAGTTCTCTGAAACAAAAAATAAATAAAAATAAAATAAAAATAGAAAAGAAAAGAAAAATTAAAGAAATCTGCAAGAACCGCATGAGAAACAATGAACTCCACGTGTTTATCGGTCAATGATCAATTATTCTTTTAAAGTTTAAATTTAAATACATAACTAATTTAAATTAAAAATATTAATACTTTATTAATAAGAACCTCACACTAGCATTTTCATGGATGTAGGTGCTCTTAGAACACTCACATTAATAGGTATCTTACATTTTCTGATGATTTTCATCATTTAAGTAAATAAATTAGTTGAAATTTAAGAGAACGATTATGAACTTTTTTTTAAAGCAATGTACACTTGTCACTTTGTTAATCATTCAAGGATTGTTTAAAAATAAAAATATTTACATTAACAAAACATTATTATTTTATATTTTTGAGAAGTTTATGTCAACTTTAACCATTAAAGATATGCCAAATGGAAATTTTTTGAAAGATCTCTAGTGTATTAAAATAAAGAAAACAATTAAAAATAAGGGGAAATGAAGAGAAAGAATGATTCTTCCATATACTTTAATTTTTATAAATACTGTTGTTTTTAGTGGATAGTATTTTTAATTGTCAAAATATTTATCAAGAAACTTTTCAGGTCTCTTACTATTTTATTTTAGAAAAAAAAACCATGGAGCTTTGAAAGATATATATGAAGGTTGACACCGTTTTCATTTACCGAAAGTCGCATTCTTCTTGTTAGTTTGATAAATTACAAACGAAGATTAAACGAGACCATGGGCTTCTACCAAAATGTTATGCTTCTCATATGTTTTTGGCCAGTTAACGTATTAGCATTACACGGTTAAAGAAAATGTATATATCAATTAAATTCATTTTCGTCCAAGGTTTTATAAGTCTAAATTCATCAAATAATTTCGAGTGCATAGCACAGTTGGTTCAACAAATAATCAGTATACTATTTAGGCATGGGCATTTCATGTACGTATTCGATTCGGTTCGGTTGATTTCTGTTTTTAGTTTTTTTTTTGGTTTTAGCTTTGATCCAGTTATTTTGGTTTTTAGTTCGGTTCGGATAACAAAGCTGGAAACTGGTTAATATTCAAGATAATTTCTGATCCAGTTTGATACTGGTTCAGTTTCAATTTTTCGGTTAATTCATGTTAAAAGTAAAAAAAAAATGAGTTATCATATATTAAAATTTATTTATTTCAAGTTTTCGGATAAAAATTTGGATAATTTAAATAATTTAATTTCGGTTCTGTTCGGTTATTTATTTCGGATAAATGTGTCCAAACCTAATACTATTCTTTTGAATACAAATAACTAAGCCGAGGTTAAAGTTCAGATTTCATGATAACATAATCCCTTTAACAAAGTCGTTGACCTTTTACAAATTTGGCGTTTTGTTACTGCATTGATCAGCTACTTTTAAAATTGAATTTTTCAATCCAAAGCCCGGAAACTATGACAAATTATTTACACCTAAAACTTTCCCTAGTGGTCATATAAGTCTTCAAAACATGAATAATTAAATTCACGGTGTACTCTGTTTTTGCTCTGTTTCCTTAAAAATCTCTGTATTTGTTTTGGAATTCATTTAGTATATACAAACACATACTGTGGAAAGTATGTTCAATACAAAATTAAAAGAGACAACTAACTTTTTTATATATGTTACACTTTCCTGGGGAAGTAAAAGGGTGCGATCCTGATAACAAGACCCGGGAAGACGTCATCCGGGTCATGGATATGCGGGTTTCTCTCAGCTATAAAAGGGTCGCCGCATTTATCGTCGATGGTGTGAAGCGTTTCTCCTTCTCCCACGACATAAATATCTTCGCAAGTTTTCTCTGAGAATTGAGACCCTCTAGGTGAACCGGAAGCGTTGTTCTCACGAACTGATAACAAAAGTATTAAAGACAACAACACAACAGCAGAACACCAAGCGGTCATCTCTGAAGATGATGTTCTTGAATCTCTCATGCCTTTAAATTAAAACACAGCACGTTTGCTATTTGTAAAATTAGTTTCTATTTGGGATGAATTTTTTTTTATTGGTCTAAATTAGCTTTTAACTGATGCAAGTTAAAACAAAATAGCATCATTTTTAAAATGATGTTTAAAATACATATAAATACATAATTTATAATTTTTTGTTAGCATCATTTTTTATTGATGCAAATTATGTATCACTTTAATAAGTGATGCTAACAAAAAAAAAATACATGAGTTTTTAAATTGATATAAATTTATAAAATAGCATCATTTTTGTAAAGTGATCTAAATTAAGAAAATTATATCATTTTTTATTGAAGTGATGCCAAATTAATTGATAATAACGTCTATCTTATTAAAGTAGAAGTACTTTAAGCTTTTGTTTGCCAACATAGATATCAGTTAAAAAAAATAGTGTTGTTTGGAAACATAGATAACACTAAGTTAGGAAAAAAAAGCAATCTATATTATTAAAGTAGAAAGTATAAGTACTTTAAGCTTTTGTTTTGGCAACATAGATCTATCTTATTAAAGTATAAGTACTTTAAGCTTTTGTTTGGCAACATAGATAGCAGTTAAAAAAATAGTGTTGTTTGGAAACATGGATATTAGTAACTAAGAAAAGAATATTAATGGACTTATGCTATTAAAAAAATTAGAAGTCAATTACATTATATTAAAAAGTAATGGGTTTATGTTACTTGATATACATATTCAAATCAAAATAATAATTTAAAATTGATTTATATCAAAAATTCATTCAAAAATATACATATATTCAAAATTTTGATTTTTACTAACATATTTTTCAATAACAATTATAAAAATGATTTCAATATATATAAGAAAAATACAATACAAAGCCCAATTTCAAACACCAACTTAAATTATGGTTTTAATATTTCACATTGAAATTTAAAAATATAATATATGTAATTATTTATATGATTGTACATATAAAATATTATTAATTATAAGAAAACTTATTTGATGGCACGTATAAAATTTGATTAATTATATGATAGCACATATTTTGTTACATATGATGACACATATAGGATATATAATAGTGATTAGGGGTGGACGTTCGTGTTCGTTTTCGGGTATGTTTGGGATTTCGTGTTCGGTTCAGATCTTTAAGGATTTGGTTCGGATTTGGATAACCAAGTTAAATTGGTTTGGTTTAAATATTTGGATAGAGAATTAATAATTATTTAAGTATTTTGGAGTTTTGAGTATATTTTAACTATTTTAGATGTTTACGTTTGATTATTTTTATATATTTGCAACTATTTAAATGAACTTAAAAGTATCATATATATTCTGGATATTTTTATATGTATTAAATCTAAAAATAATTAATATATAAATATATATAAATCTATTCTGGATACCCAAAATACTTCAGTTCGGATCGGATTAGGTTTCAGTTCTTCAAATACCAAAATTTGGAATAATCCGGATATTTAATCAATTTCGGTTCGGATTTGGCACTACTTATTTGAATAGGGATCGGTTCGATTCTTATCATTCGAGTTTTTTGTTCAATCCTAAATAGTGACATAAAAACAAATAACATCGTATTTAAAAAAACAAATACACCCGCGCGCCCGGGTCAAAATTCAGTCAGTTATTATAATTGATATTATAATATATATATATATATATATTTGTCTCATTTAACAATAATTGATTTAAAATAATATCACTTAATTTTGTGATACAATTTAAGTTATGTAATTCAATCTTTTTTTAAAGTGTAGATTGCACTTGTGTTCACTACGTGAGCTCGCGTTGTTTATATTGGTGAGAGAAGTAAGAGTATTTTCGTCGTTTGGATTTAGGGGTTCATGTGTTGTGTCGTGTTGGTTGGGTTAAGTAAGGACTTGATCACTTGTGGCGCAGGTCAACCGTCAAGACTCACTAAAAAACGGTTTTTACTTTTTAGCTATTTTCTCAACTATTCCTTTGAGTCACAATATCCTTATCACTGATTGTTTTGAATCTATTTTATTTTATTATTTTAGCAGAAATTTGTGTCTATATCAGCTAGCACACTTGGTGGAAAATATCGAGAGATTGATTGTTTGTGGTTTTTAAAATAGTTTTTGATTTTTGTTTTTCTAAAAACTACTTTTTTACCAATCAAGTTTAAAAAAAGTAGATTTCCTAAATTGTAGGAAAACCAAAATTTGAAAATAACTACCACTTCTTAGCAAAAACCATAATCCATGTTTTCTTCGTTTTTCATCAATGTACGTCAGTTTTCTTTTTCTTTTTGCTTATTTTCTTTTGTTAAAATTAATGCATTAATATAGCAAAACAATCTCTATGTAAATTAAACGGATCAAACATTAATTATTCTAACTTCTTAGTTGAGTAAAAATAATTTATCTGACGTCTAAAATCTAATAGAAAAAATATATTTATTTTTATTAAATTTTGTAGCTTTGTTTAGGTCTATTATTTAATAATGTTTTAACTAATATTTTACCATAGACTTTAATTGTAGAAAATATAACTGAAGCTGTTATAAAGTAATAAGTACTATATATTTATTGCACTATATATATATATATATATATATATATATATTCTAACTTTAGCTATTAATATTTAAACTACATAAACTTATATACGTATCATAGTGTTAAAATATATTTAAATTTTTTAATATTAAAAAAAAATAAAATTAATCATTTTATGTGGTAATATTTTGTATTATTTATTATTTTCCGAGTAAGTAATATATTTGTTTTTGCTATTTTTATAAATAAGTTTATGTGTGTTTTGGTAATGATATTATATTTCATTATTTCCAGAATAAATATTTTATTATTGATAATATTTTATTTCATTATTTATAATCAAAAACCAAAAACTGAAAACCAAAATCTAAAATCTTCATTCATGTTTTTCAAAAAACTTAAATCTAAATCAAAAACCAAAAATCTAAATCTAAAATCTAAAATCCAAAATCTAGAAACCAAACAAACAATAATCACCTGAATGTATTTGTATATGTTATGCTAAAAATATGGTATTCATTTAAAAAAGACAGGTGGAAAATCATACTTAACACTTTAACAGGTTATGATGTCTAGTATAATTAGCTAATACTCCATTTGTTTCTAAAAGTTCTAAAAGATACATTTATGTATCACAAACATATTAAAAAGTGATTTAAATACATTTTTTCTAGAATTAGTTATTTTCATAGTTTTAAACAATAGTATTCAATAATATGTAATTAATTTTGAAGTTTGCAATTTACCATTATTAATTAACAAATTTTACTTTTTAAAACAAACTTCTTTAGAAGATTAAATAAGAATCTCTGGAAGATAAGATAATGAAAAGTATGAAAATCAGAAATTAGATACAATGTGTTTTTTTTGTGACAACAGAAATTAGATACTATGTGTATGGGTGTTTGATAAATATATTACATAATTCTTATTAAATTTAAAATATTTAGGATACCGTATTAGCAAGGGAAATGGAGAACTTCGGTTGAGAGAAACGTAGCCGCCAAATAATGTCACGTAAGTTATACTATTAACTTCCACAAAAGCCAACGTTCCACTTCCAAGTACCTTTTCGATTGCTTAATTAAGCTCACACTAGATCTTGAGTGCGAGTGTTTTCTTTTTATACTAAATTTTTTTAGTTTATATAACAAAATATATCACTAATTTAATGTAATTTATATGTATTACATAACTCTATAATGCCTATATTTATGTGGCTTATAATGCTATCACTATAATATTTTGTAAAATTTGTATTTATAACAAAATTTGTTTTGAGAACATTATTATGTAACCATACTATTTTAGATAATTTTAATTTTATTTCTAAATTTGAAATGTATATGAAAGTTAAATTAAATTAGACCTACATAACAGAGAATAAATATTTTGAGATATTGTTAACAACAACAACAAAAAAATTATAATATATTGTACATGCAAAATAATTTTGTAGTAAAAATCTTATTTGAAAAATTGCTTGAAGCACACAAAATTGGATAAGATTTTTTATTTTCTTATCTGTAATAGAAACAGATATTTCTTTCTAACAAAATGTTTTAAGATGTTTATAAAATTTATTTTGGAAAATTAATCAATTTAAATTTTTTAATATCATTAAAATATAATTAAATATATTTAACATGATTTCAGTTTTCGTTCATAAAACATTACTAAATTTAGTTTGAAATTATAATTATATTTTATGATAATTAGATTAAATTAATTAATTTTCAGAAATAAAATTTAAAATGATTCTGAAAATATTTTTCTTAAGCAACATTGATTTGTATTTTAAATGAAAAATACAAATATTAAAAGATACGATGATTAAGTTATGTAAAATTTGATAGTTTTTTAAGGAGATGGTTCATTTTAAAATATCACACACGAAAGAAATCATGAATTTTATTTTAATAATATATATATAGATATTACGAATGGCTTCCAAAAATATGAAATTACAAAATACCCTAGTCATCTGAAAAAGTGGTTCACCAGTGTTATCAATATTTTGTTATTTGTCAACGTCTTTTCGACTCTATTAATCATACTTCGGATAATATAACATCGAACCAATTGTCACCGCATTGGTTGTCCTGTCATGTCGTGTGTATATACACCACTCATAACAATTTGACGAAAGCAAATGATCTAGGAATTTATATAATTGATATGTAGAGTTCAACTATATACTCTTTTTTTTGTTTACTAAATTTACTGAAGACGGGTGAGCAACCTAATATGTTATGATAATTTGAAATAAATAAACTTTTATCAAAAAAAAGAAGAATACAATTTGAAGAAAGATCGATGTATTTCCATATATGCATATTATTGAATTTCCATATAGTGATCAATACGTAGCAAGTTCTCCTATTGTTAATCTTGATCCTTTCAGCAATAACGTAACAATACGTTGTAAGAACCTTACAAAACAAAAACAAAAATAAGTTCAAAAATAAAAGAACCTTACAAAACATAAATGAACAAAGAAACATCTAGCCAAATAATGCCCTTTTTCAAAAAAAAAAAAAAAAAAAACATCTAGCCAAATAGATACTAGAGTGCTATGTGTCGGGTTGATGTACAACTAAATTAGGAATGGGTGCTTTTCTTCTTCTTTTTTTTTCACTGGAAATATGGTGTTATGGAAGGCTGAGATTAGGAAAGCATTGGCGATGATAAATAATGGGAATCTTTATTGTTAAAGGATTGCGGAAAATAAGTAATTAATCGATAGGATGGACTATATGGTCTATGGAGGACCAATGGTTAAGATGAAATTTGACAGTCAGATCGGTCCATATTCTACAAAAGCACACTCCCAATTTTATAGACTTATAGTTTCCACAATGGCTGAAAGTCTTTAATTTTCTATATATATACGCATATTAAGTGTTTCATACGCACATATTCGCTCACGAAACGATCTAAACGTATTAATAATTGAAAAATGAGTGGCTCTTTTTCAGAGTTTTAGGAAATTTTATAATTCCAACAACCCATTAGTTTGGCTTGCATTTTATACAATTTGGACGGTTGTAATGTTTTTAGATTTGGTCGATTATCTAAGATTAGCTTTTAAATAGTTTAAGTATCGTTGGATAGATTTATCACATGTTTTTGTATGTATCCTTATCATTATGATATCTTTTAGCTTTTGTAATATATAAAACACAATTGTGGGTTTGAGTTAGTAGTGGATGCGGAATGGTGGACAGAGGCTCACTTGAAAACATGGCATGACCAAATATAAATGGTTTCTGGCCGTCTTCCTTTTCTGTGTCAAAGTGCTTGTTGCGTAAACGCAAATATTTATAATAATAGTGTAAGAGATGAAAATTTCAAGAAATTTAAAATTACATGTACTTTGATTTTCTAAATTATCTTTAGTAGTTGTAATTCTTTTAGTTCCAATGACAAGTTACAAGCTCGACCATTTTCCCATTTGCTTTGACTAAACCAACTTCGGCCTCACTCATTTGGTAAAAAGAAAACGATGTCCAGCGTGCATTATGTACAAGACCAACATGAACCAAATGTCTCAAACCAGTAACAAAACTTCCGGTTTCTTACACACTGCAGATAGATTGAGCCCAAAACTAAATAAGAGTAAGCTAGCACACTGTTTTTTTTTGTTGGGCCCATGTATATCATTTTTCTTTCAGCCCATTATTCGTAAAACTATAATTATGCGAGCTGAAGGATGAACATGAGAAACCAGGCATATTTTCAAAATGTTACATGATAAGACCTATGATTTCTTCAATTTGTGTTTCCTTAATCAAATAATAGACTGTTAAGTACAGTGAGAGACAATGGCTTCAACAAAGATAAACACATTAACAACAATGTGCAAATCCCACTAAAGATACATTTAAACCACCAATCCCCAAACCAAATCAAACTAGTTTCAAGTTCCCTAAGCCCTAAACCCAACACTACACAGCTTCCCAGTAATCTCTACAATGCCAGTTTCAAGACTACTGGAATAGGTAAGCTTGCATCTCAAGATATCCCGACTTCGAATATTCTCCTAAAGGAGACTCCGGCGCCGGAACCGCCCGGAAAATCTTTGTCGACGACGAAAACAAAAACAGAGCATCAAGTTCCGAGCCGTCTGCTACTTTCGACGTGGGTATTATTTATATCGTCGGAACGTCTCGCCGATCTACATGCTGTAATATCAGTCAATATTGATTCTTGATGATAGGCATGCATACTAAGACATTAAAAATTGGTTTAGTTAAATATTTTGGGATTACTGTGGAAGAAATCTTTATAAATAAAGTAGAGTTTGGTCCCTCCACAGACATCCACGTCGACAAAGAGGGATGGGCGTTTTTTGACACGTGTAGCTTCCTAATTCTTCAACAAACAATTTCCGTGAACAAAAGCTATTTGGCATGTGGGCTTATCGATACTTCTTGTCCTTTTGTTCAGGCCCACTGTAATATCCGTTTCACCACCTTACGAAGATCAACCTAGAGAAAAACCCCGTCCGATGAATTTCCTGTATCCGAGCATTTTCCTTTCGATATCTAGGGTTCATATTCATCGTCTTTTTCGATCTCTAACATCCTCTTCTTTATCTTCTTCACTTCATCAGTTTACGCTTGATTCGTCACCGTACGTCCATCTACTACCGATCTCATCTCCGATGGAATTGACTGTGGAAGTCTCGGCTCTGGATCTGTTATCAAGACGGTGGTCTCGGATGAAGAGAAAGAGGAAGCTTGGTAACGTGTTTTTAATTTGGTTTATGGATTTCTCATGTTCACGGCAGCTATGTATCTATCTGCCGAAAGTGAGATCCTGCCCTTGAATAGTCGGTGGTTTGTTTTTTTCCATGCTCGGAGCACAGCCTGAAGCTATACTTATTATGGGTAGGTGAAAATGTAGATTCTTTATTGAACTTTGAGATATAAAAAGTGAATCGTTGTTTGGTTCTGCGAATCAAATAGTGAGTAGCAAAGATACTTTGATGTGTAACTTTATATGTGAGAGATTGAAAGTGAATCTTTGTTTAGTCAATGAGTCAATTTTTTCTCTGTCAATATAACTTTTTCCTGTAAAGTTTGAGATTTGCTCTTTTGGGTTTTGAATCTTTTGGTGTTTGTTTAAATGTCTGGACTTTCTGGAGATGTAGCAACTGCGCAAAGCCAAGCCTCTGTGGGAATGGGTTTACTCGCTGGGCTCAACCTTTATGGTTCTCACTGGTATTTAGGGAACTTGCACAGTTTTTAGCAAGTGTGACATTCGTTATGCTATTGTTGTAAACAACCAAGACACTAAAAGGCTTCCATATAAGTAAGGTAATGAGAAAGTGTTTATTATGTCTTATGGATTGGATTCTTCATTTTTTTCTCTTACTTATATAGCTGTGATCATTGTTGCCTCTGTAGATTCTGGTGTTAGTGTTGATGTTTGGACCAGCTATGCTGTGAGAATAATGGCTATATCGGTTTTCTCGTTTGTCATTGTCTAGCTTCCTTTAGTGTTGAACTCAACTTCTGGAAGACACTTGGCCCTGTTGGTTGCTTTAATCGCTCAGCTCTAATGTAAAGCTCGCGGATCCACACTTATAAATAAGCGACTTCTATTATGTGCAGTTAATCACTTTCTTCTTCTACATCATTGTAATCTTCACAAACCCATCAATCCGGAATGAACTCTTCTAATCTGCTCGCTGACTTGAAGGCATGACATTGTAGCACAACCGTCGAAGTCCGGTTGCTGAGAATTTGGGAAGCCCGTAATTGAAAAAGGAGGCAAAGTTCAAGCTCATATTTCATCTACGCTGTTGTTGTTACGCGAAGCAATAACAATTTCAAGCTCTCTACTTCTCCTCTTTCGATATGATCCAATGATCAGATCGTGTTTGCTGAGAGCTAACCGATCGGATAATCCAATACCAACGGACGTGCTCAGATTCCGCAATCATCTATATTATTAAAATAGAAGTACCTATTTGAAAATGTTCTTATTTCATTAATTAAACTCCTTTTTTTTTTGCTTATCTTTTTCAGTTGCATTTATGAAATATCCTAAAACGAATAAAACTGCCTAATTTATTGCTTGTCTTTTCAGTTACATTAATGAAATATGCTTAAATGAATTTAAACTTCCTATTTTATTGTTTGTCTTATGTGGGAATGGGTTTACTCGCTGGGCTCAACCTTTATGGTTCTCACTGGTATTTAGGGAACTTGCACAGTTTTTAGCAAGTGTGACATTCGTTATGCTATTGTTGTAAACAACCAAGACACTAAAAGGCTTCCATATGAGTAAGGTAAGGAGAAAGTGTTTATTATGTCTTATGGCTTGGATTCTTCATTTTTTTCTCTTACTTATATAACTGTGATCATTGTTGCCTCTGTAGATTCTGGTGTTAGTGTTGATATTTGGACCAGCTATGCTGTGAAAATAATGGCTATATCGGTTTTCCCGTTTGTCATTGTCTAGCTTCCTTTAGTGTTAAACTCAACTTCTGGAAGACACTTGGCCGTGTTGGTTGCTTTAATCGCTCAGCTCTAATGTAAAGCTCGCGGATCCACACTTATAAATAAGCGACTTCTATTATGTGCAGTTAATCACTTTCTTCTTCTACATCATTGTAATCTTCACAAACCCATCAATCCGGAATGACGAACTCTTCTAATCTGCTCGCCGACTTGAAGGCAGGACATTGTAGCACAACCGTCGAAGTCCGGTTGCTGAGAATTTGGGAAGCCCATAATTGAAAAAGGAGGCAAAGTTCAAGCTCATATTTCATCTACGCTGTTGTTGTTACGCGAAGCAATAACAATTTCAAGCTCTCTACTTCTCCTCTTTCGATATGATCCAATGATCAGATCGCGTTTGCTGAGAGCTAACCGATCTGGATAATCCAATACCAACGGACGTGCTCAGATTCCGCAATCATAATCATTTAATACGTTTGACAAAAAAAAATCATTTAATACGATTATTAAATTATAACTAATGTCAGGATGAGCTTACTTTGCTTTTTCGTGTATTGTATTTGTACCTATGAGATTCTTTTTTTTCAAATATGTATCTTTAATCTTTTTTCTTCTTCCAAGTATCTATAACCTATTAGCTCAGTTTGCATACATACACTCATGTTATGATAATAGAATTTCAAATTCTCTTAACTTATACAACTAAACCTCGCTACATACTATTCCATTCCTAAAATTATTAAAATCTCAAATTTAAAAAGAAGAACGCTAAATATCATCATAAGTTTGAAATTATGAAATCTACTACATCTTTCGAGCTCTTATGAAATCCCCTACATCTTTATATTTGGACTAATTATATTAACACTACATTAAATTGTTCTTAATGTTTTTCTTATAATAAATCATGTCTTTAACACAAATCAGGTATAATTTTTATAAACATAAATAAATGTTCATACACATTTTTTTATTAAATAACAAAATTAATAAATTTAGTTATACTGATATATTTATATTTTATTATTTTAAAATTATGGAAGATACATAAAGTTGTTTAGAAGTCATGCGATCATCACCAATCCTTGACAAAGCCGCTTAGAAGTCAAAACAAAAATGGCTACAAGACTATGACCTTTTAAGCCACACTGTTTACGTTCTTTTCCACTAAATAATACATTATCGTTTAATTTTCACATATTATTTCCACCAATGTATTCGCTCGGCAAAAAAATAACATTTTATTATATGTACAAAACAACCACACTTAATTAAACAATATATCCCAACTACAAAAGCTCAAATACAATTCAAAAGATGATCTTCAGTCTTAACCGCTTATCCAGTGACTTAAACTGGCAAGTAAACAACTACAACGTTAATTGCAAACCAACTCTTACAGTTAGAGTACCATATTAACGATTACATTAAATGCACATACTGTATTCAAAATTGCTCATATCTAAAGTTCAACTGACTTTTTATTCATGTAGCTTGCTTTCTTAAATATAATTTCCAGTTATCAAAATGCAAAATATGAGTACAAATAATTTTAGTTTCTTCATCATGAATAAATAAACAACACATTTTCATTTATCTACCATTATATATTTGTATAACCGATTCACTGTATATGTAAGATATATTTAAATACAAAATCAAATAAAAAATATAATTTAAATTATAGAGAATCCCGGGCGTAGCCCGGGCCAACCCCTAGTGAATACTGTATTTGATAGGCTGGCCTTAAAAGGAGAAGAGATTATATGGTCGTGACTTGTGAATATATAAAAACAAATTACAGCTTGCAGAAGTAAATGTCAATTGATACACATAGCTCAAATTTGTTTGTTTGTGAAATGTGATAGACCATATACTGTATATTATAATGATTATTCGACCGACCTTGTTGTTGATGACATTGTTAGTGGAAATTGATTGAAAACTGCAGATGAATTGACGAAAGAAATGTGGATACTTTATAGTTTGCACCGGTTTATATCAAGAGAGAAAAGCTTGAGTAAGTTTTTTTTTTGGGTAAAAAAAGCTGGAGTAAGTTAAACGTTTGACTTTTTAAATAAACAAGATGGAAATTTAAACCTTTTAAGAAAACTAAGTTCATGTTTCATGACATAACATTAAAATTAAATATTACTGTACTTCAAGTTTTAAGGTTCCAATTACTAGGGGGACCTTTGGAGTAAATTGGCATTTACGAAGAGTTAAAAGGAAATTCGTATTAACTCGTTGAGAAAAGATACGAGTTTAGGAAAGTGGAATCAAATCTTCCTCGTACTAGTGAATAATTAATTACCAAGTGTAAGATAACATATCATGTTTGATCTTCTTTTCCTACAGAAAATGATTTTTTTTCTTCTATCACTACAATGATCTTGTGTGTCTGTCGTATCATCTGATGCTTAAGATATTTAATTAATCACATCTTAAAATCTAAAAAAACCCTGATTTGTCTGACTTAATTTTTTTTTTTTTAACATATTTGTCTAACTTTATATTTCATTAATTTTATGATAATTAACGAAAACAACGAAATGAAATAGTAGTATTTTTCAGGATCTCTCCATCTTCTCTCTTCAACTTTTTCATCGTTTCCGGCTGGTGGTTGTGTTTCTCCGGCGGTGGCGCGCGTCACCGTCGGAATAGCTTGTCTCTTTTCTTTTTTATGTTTTCCGGCGACTGTGTAGTCTTTTTGGTTTACTTCTCTCTGACAACGGTGGCAATCGTGTGCACCGGGTGACTGGCTTATGACTCTGGCGTCATCACTTTCTTCTTTGGTGAGGCGGCCGGCTCTGCTTCCGACTTTGATCTCTTATGGTAAAGTCGGCGTTATCCTATAAAATTCTCCCGATCTTCGGAAAAAGTTTGTTTGGTGTGTGATTGGTGACTTGTTGAGGCGGATGAGATCTCGAATAGGTCGAGGAAGCTCTCCGCTGGGTGATGATTCCGATCTGGGTAAAGCTTTGTGTGTGTGTGGTGTGGGGATGGAGGAGATCTCGACTCTGGTCGATTGAGGCTCTCCATGGGTGTATGCCCTGAAACTGGTGGGCTTGTGATCGTGCTACTATCTCTGGTAGGTTTCTGGCGACGAATCTCAGTTGGTGAAGACGGTGGAGGCTGCTTCCAACACGTGTCCCTCCTCTTCGAGCGGTTAACACGTGACCACCGAATGTTCTTCTGACGTGTTTTAGTATTTGGGCCGTTTGTTTGGTTTTAGATCTTTAAGTATATGATGTTGGGTTTATATGCTTTTTTGTCTGGGCTTTTATCTTTTTTTTGTAATGAACTCTGTTTAATATAATATTAGTTGGAAAAAAAAATAGTAGTATTTTCTCCTCCAAAAATTTCGGGGACCGAATCTCTCATTCACACGCGCAACACTTGAACGTGAGGGCTATGAAACATCGTGCTCTCATGTATTCGCCCAAGGCCACCTACTTATTTGATTTCGATTTTTTTTTGGTTGGTAGTTATTATTATTTTATAAATGGTGATGGGGAATAATGAATAAGTCATACCACTGATTTATTACTAGGCATACAAAACGAAAAAAAAATCATCTTACAGTCTCATATTTTATAAAAGAAATGTATAAAAATTACAAGCTTTTATGCAAACATAACTATTATTAGCGCGTTAGAGCTATTTTAATAGTGTCACATTACTCTTACTTGAAAAATTCGGAAATAATAAAAATGTTTTAGCCTGAGGAATAATAAAAAGGAAAATAAAATTTTATTTATAATTCAAAGACAAAAAGTGAGGGGGAAGAAGAGAAGTGGAGGTGTATCGATCGACGTCTGTGATATAAATCTTTTTATTACAGAGTTCCACGCGTCTTACTCTGTTTCGCCAAAGCTCTTTCTCCTCCATCCTCCTTCACGCTCACGGGATATCTTCTCTCTCTCTCTCTCTCTCTCTCTCTCCAGCGAGATCTTATTTCTTCTCTCTCTCTCGATGCATCCACCTGTCTCCGCTACTTGATGGACAAGAAGAAGAAGAAGCTGCCACACCGAAGAAACCTACTCTCAATTTCTCCAATCATCCCCACCGACTTATATATATAACCTCTCTCTCGATGCATCCACCTGTCTCCGCTACTTGATGGACAAGAAGAAGAAGAAGCTGCCACACCGAAGAAACCTACTCTCAATTTCTCCAATCATCCCCACCGACTTATATATATAACTCATTCCTCTAGCAAATATCTCCAAGGAGAACCTCTCTTCCTTCTTTCTCTTCTTCTCTCTTTTTCTCTCTAACCGTTTGATAATCAGATGGCGCGAAATCTGAGATGGGTTCTGCTTATTGTAGCGGTGGTGTCGTGGTGTCTTGTTTCAACACTGGAAGCGAGCGAAGGAGATGCTGATCCTCTTTACAAGTAAAGAACCTTTTCTTTAAGTTATATTCTTATGAATGTTGTCTGCTTTTCATATCTGAGTTCGTTTGACTTCCCTTCCTAGAGTTTACAAGTATCGAAAGGCAGAGCTAGTTTCTTTTTTGGATTACTACTGGTAGAGTCGACCGTTAAAGATTCCGTGATTGCTGGACTGACTTGTTACTGCTTTTGACTATTATGTGTTTGTAATCAATACTATCTCTGTTTTGTGAAAATTTGATCTTTTGGGGGAAAAAAAAGGGTCCAGATTTTAAATTTTGTTAGGTATAGCTTATTTTTTTCAAAGGGGATAAGAGCCACAAAAGAGGAGTGGTGTGGGGAAAGGGATTAGAACTATTATGTGGTTGACTTTTCCCAGATAATTTTCCAACTCTTGTGGTTAGAGTTGAAACACGTTTGAGGATGAAAGCCTTGATTTCTATTTACTGTAGTAGGGTCATTGTTTTTGTTGGAAAAGAGTTTTTCTTTAAAAAGACTGCAAGTGGTGGTTTGATAGAGTTTGGTCTTTCCTTTTTTCTTGTTTAGTGGAAAGCTTCTCTCTCTCTTTCTCTATGTTGTTCTTTGTTTTGTCGGCCATGTAACAGCTTACTCTTGTCTTGAGCTTAGTAGTGGGAAGAGGGTGGGATATGACAAAAAGGACTAGAACTTGTTACAGAGGTCTTATGGTTTTGTCTAATTAACTTTTATGACTATGGAATACTTAGACTGTCTGCTTTTAAAGTTTTTGGCTTTTTCCTTCAGTTTAAAGAACAAAAAAGCTCTGATTGGTTTCCAGGTCATGTGTGGATCAATGTCAGAAAACTGGATGCGTGGGAGACAATTGCTTCCAGCACTGTAAATTTTCAGCTGATGGAAAAGCAATAGACGGTCCTTGGTACATGCAAGAGCCACTTTACCTGCGTTGGAAACAATGGGACTGCCAGAGTGATTGCCAGTACGAATGCATGATGACAAGAGAAGAAGAGAGGAAAAGAAACGGAGAGAAACCCACCAAGTACTTCGGTAAATGGCCACTCAAACATGTCTATGGGATTCAGGAACCTGTCTCCGTTGCTCTCTCTGCTCTTGACCTAGCGATACAGTTCCATGGATGGGTCTCCTACTTCATCCTCGTTTACTATAACTTGCCTCTCCAGCCAAACCGGAAAACTTACTACGAGTACAACGGATTGTTGCATATCTATGCCATCATTGTAATGAACTCACTCTTCTGGAGTGGTGTTTGTCACAGCAGGTAAACACATTCATCCATCTCCATTGTTTCAGTTTCTAACTAAAATTCTCACTAATGATTTTTTTTTTTATGGTATATATAGAGATGTTGCATTGACAGAGAGGCTAGATTACTCATCAGCTACAGTGTTAGCCGGGTTTTCGCTTATTCTAGCTATAATCAGGTCTTTTAGTATACATGATAAATCTGCAAAAGTCATGGTTACTGCACCTATTCTTGCAGTTGTAGCAACTCATATCCTCTACCTCAACTTCTACAACCTTGATGAAGGTAAATGATCTTTCCTAAATGAGGCTTTCTTCTTTTTTTTAAAAAAAAAAATGCTTATATGACTTTCTATATATATATATATATATATATATGACTTTTACAGGGCTTCACAGGAAAGTTATAATCGGAATAGGAGCAGTGGAGCTAGTGGTGTGGGGTGTATGGGCGGCTTTAACGTCACATCCATCAAAGTGGAAGCTAAGAGCTTTCTTTGTCTCGAGCATACTCACAATGTGTCTTAGAATGCTTGATTTCCCACCGTACAAAGGGTATGTTGATGCTCATGCTCTTTGGCGAGCTGCAGGGATCCCTCTCTCTTACCTTTGGTGGAGTTTTGCCTGCGACGACGCCGTTTTCAGGACCACTGTTCTTCTCAAGAAGTCAAAGTGATGGAAAGAAAATTGGTTCAAGGCTCTCTTTTTTTTTTCGGGTGAGGTTCTCCGGTGTTCAGAAAGTTGTTTTTAGGTTGTGTTTTCGCAGAAGAAGCAAATGTTTTTGTGTTCTTCTGTGGTGAATCTTGGTAGTGTTTTGGGGTCATATGCTCTGTTTTTCTTGTGTGTTTTTTTGGGTCTTTTTTCTTTTTTCTCTCATGGCTTGTCGGCTGGAGAGTTTTACCGTCGGGGAGGAATTGACCTTTGATGATCACCACTTTGTTTGCTTTTTTCATTTTGTGATGATGACTCTTAAAAAACTTTTTCAGTTTTCTCAATGTAAAAGAAAAAGAACAACATAATAAATTATATTGCTTATGGAAAACCATAACATAGTAAATGAAGGTATGAATTCACTTGATAAACAAGTTATCTACACAACAAAATAACATAGCATGTGGTAAAATCACAGTCATATTGTGAAAACTGGTACAGTTGTCCAAAGCTCTAAAATATCAATCGTGTCCTCATAGCTCTCAAGCGGTCAAGCCCTCTTTGTTATTTACTTAAATACTTGTATTTTTCATTAACTAAGTTATAACAAACAAACAAAATATGTTAAATGAACCTTTAGTTTTTCAACCATATTCTAAAACGCGGCGGCTTCACCCGAGAGCGCGGCGGATAAGCGTTAGCCGGTGATGAACCGTGGCGAATTCAGTCTAGTCGGATTAAAAAATCGGGTGCTATGAAAAAGCTCCAGTTTTTGTTCGTTTTGACCCATAAATCATATATCCTACACCAGATCTATGATGTACTGACTAAAACAACAAAAAAAAGTAAGAAAATGATAGGAAATCAAGAAAAAAATTTGCAGCCGTCGTAATTACTTTTGCAGAAAAAACCAAGAAGATGACCGGTTAATAACGAATTTGCCCCTCATTAATGAAAATTTCAAAAATTTAAAACATTTGTACTCAACCCTATGCGAACCTGAGCTGGAGCATGTTATATAAAGACACTAGACCACTACACCAACACGCTTTTTTAATAAATGTTAGCAATATATTTTACATATAAACAAATATCCTAAAACAAATCCCCGATTAAACCTCGTATATTTCCCGATTAATTGATTCAGCCTTAGGCGTTACCCGACCGCACGCGTTACGCCTAGCGCAATTTCGAACATGGGTTTTTCTACGTTGAAAACAATTAGACATAATAAATAACTACCGTGACATTTATCACCTAATCCATATATTATTAAAAAAAACACAATTAGACATGGCAAGTTCTCGATCCCTGCAGGCTCCCGGATCCACACGGATTCTCGGCAAGTTTTTTTCAGTCCAGTTGACCAGTAATTGGAAAAAAAATATAGTATCAGAGATCCATGCATTTTTTAGATCGGACATTCTGCCACCTAAAATAAACGAGATTTATGTCAGGCTAATCCCAAAAATTCTTAGTCCGCAAATAATTGCAGATTATCGTCTTATTTCTCTTTGCAATATATGCTACAAGATCATCTTTAAAATCTTGACTCAGCGCTTACAACTTATTCTCTCATCGATTATTTCGAAAACCAATATGCTTTGTACCGTGAAGGACGATGTCAGATAATGTCCCTACCACCCACAAAGTACTCCATTTTCCAAAAATTGCTTATTTGGAGCATCGATACTCAATGGTCGTTAAGGAAGATATGAACAAAGATTATGATAGATTAGAGTGAGATTTCACTCGGCTCGTTATGTAATGCCTAGGGTTCCATCCTAAATGGATAGCTTGGATCATTCAATGTGTCTTTACTTCCACTTACTCCTTCCTCATCAGTGAAACCCCCTCTCACCATACGTATTCATCTTGTGTATAGTAAGGTACTCTCGGGCCTGTGTAGAATAGCGCAATATGATGGTTTGTTGTTGGGAATCAGAGTTGCTAGGGGAATCATCGAGTAAACCACTTATTCTTTGCCGATGACACGATGTTATTTATGAGATCGAGTAAAATTGATGTACTCTGATGATGATCCTTAAGAAGTATGAAGAGCGTCATGCCAACTGATAAACCACAATAAATACTCGTTCATCTTCTCGAGGAAAACTACACTAAACCTAAAGACTCTAGTGAAAAGTGAACTGATAATTGATAGAAAAGGAGGAGTTGAAAAACTGGAGCATTTTGAAAGTAAGAAGTGGGATCTTTTCACCTCTATTGTTGACAGAATAAAATAAAAGGCGAATGTGTGGTCAACTAAATTCCTATAGACATCCGGAAAGTTAGACATGCTGAGAAGTGTCCTCTCTCCTATCCCGTCTTACGCAATGACTTATTTTAAATTGCCACTCTCACTGTGTAAGAGAATCCAATCGGCTTTAACTCGATTTTGGTGGGATGATCGGAATGGAAATAAGAAGATGACATGGATTTTGTGTTCCAACATCTCGTTACCAAAATCACATGGAGAACTCTGTTTTAGAGACTATCAAAGCTTTAACGACATCTTTCTCACAAACTCAGCTGGCATATAATGCACAACCCATAATATTTGCTTGGATGGATTTTACTTAGGAAATATTGCAAATATGAGGACTTTCTTACCTACTCAGATCGGAGCTTTACCTCTCATGTATGGCAAAAAATTTTAATCAGACAAGACCTCCTGGGTCAGAACACTGAACGAGCAGTGGGTAATGGTTCTTCGATTAAGATATGGCCACATACCTAGCTCAACCTCTATTGTGAGCACAGAAACAATACTTAAACCGGAGCTCAACCAGACAACCCACAACTACCACAACATAACTATCACGACCAAGGTTCACTCAAATGAGAATGGCTTACAAGCCACAAAGATTTTTTACATGAAATCAATTCTTAAAGACATACAACTCATCCTTACAGCACCGGGAATTAAAATCACCAGAAAACTTCGTGGACCATAAAGATATGGATTTTAAAAGTCAGGCAATCTTCTCAGCATCTAATGGGTCAAATCAGCCATATTTTGGTCCATACAAATCCAACCATGAATGGGCCTCGACTAAAGCTACCTGGTATGTTAAGGAGAACCTTTTAGAAGACCAGTGAAAGAAGAATCAAGCCCGAAAACCAATCCAACCAGAAGATTCACTTGGTTTACTAAAATTGGCCAAATCGATACTATCTAAGGAAGGTCTTCTACATATCTACGGAAACCAGGAGATCATCTGAACCAAATAGAAGATATCAAGAATGTCTTAGCAGCACCAGCACCCAAAGGACTAGGCGGATCCTCATGCACATCAACTTTCCATATCCAGCCGCATTCACATTACAAGCCTTACAAAACTTTCTTCAGATTCTTCCCCAAGACGGAAAGGCCATATTCTCTTTTATTGCGACAAAGGATTATTTCTGGAAGATTTGCAGACCATGTGCATATCCAGAAGATGTCTTGATACAAGGCTCAACCAAGTTTTCTTTTGGAGAGGCTCAAATTAAGCCTAACAGCTATATATCTTTAAGGAGCTAATCTTCTGATTCTTTTGTTTATTTTTTGTGTATTTTATTTCCTTTGAGTCTTTAGACTGTTTTATTAGTCCCAGGGTCAAGAATATATAATCTCATGTTATTGTTCATTGTAAAGGACCCTTGATCATTTTGAAAGTAATAGAAATCAATTTTCTTTTTAAACAAAGTTGTGAATTCTTTGTTGTTAGTTCTCTAGTTCTTTGTGTGCGATTCACTAAGTCCTAAAGAAGCCATGTATAGAGACATGTGTGATTCGAGTCCCCTTGTTTGTCCATTGATTGAGCGATTCAATCCTTATCCATCATTCCATCCCATCCAACGGCCAAGCTTGAGAGTGCTACACAACCAGTAAGCTTAGCTCCATTACAACCACAAATCGGCCATCTTTCTTATTTTATCACCTATTCTCTGTTTATTATTATTTTCATTCATATGCATTCCTTTTTGCATTCTTTTCAGGTCCATCTTGCTCGGCCAGCTTTCAATCAGCCTTTATAGATCACCCGACAATTGAGTAACTCGACCATCTGGGTGATATGTGCTCCCGTGCCCATAACAACCTCCAATATCAAGAGAGACCTATGGGACCTGCTACAGAGGAAACTTCTGAATGGACTGTGGCTGACTTGTTTCTTCCTGGAACCGTGGAGTGGGAAAGAAAAAAAAAAATCCAACTCGTACTCCCTCATGAAGAAACTAAAGTCCTAAACATAAACCCTAGTTTATTGGGGCTTCCTGATAAACATATTTGGCTTTGTTCGGACTCAGGAAAATATACAACAAAAATAGGATACCATGCAGCTATAAACAGAAGAAGGATTCTCCCTAAGGATATCCATATTGAATACTCTTTCGAATGGAATATGCAGATCTGGAACCTTGACACATCACGAAGATAAAGCTGTTTTTATGGAAAATTTTTAAGGGAGCTGTCACAGTAGGAACCAACTTAACAGCTCGAAACATTGATGTTGACCCCCGATGCAAGCGATATGGGAAACGCGAATCTAGCTATGATCGTCTCTTTCAATGCTCTTACACACCAAGTCTAGTGCCTAGCTCCATATGCAAGAAACATTGACTCAAGCGGATCTCTAGATTTGAAGAAAGCATGGAGTAAAATCTGCAGTATCCATGTCCTACCTCATGTATAAATCTCCTCAATCCAACTATCCCTTTAGGTTCTATGGCGTTTATGGATTGCTAGAAACCATATGTGTTTTAATAGTAGAGGTGCCTCACCTCAAGATGACGTTAGCAAAGGCTATCATTGCAGCTCGAGAATGGGCCACCAATCAAGTAAATGAATTCTGGGACAAACGAGTGCAGATTAGCCATTTTTGTCCCTATTTATGTCTCTCTTGTTAAATCAGATGCTTGGAACGCAACCTCGCAGATTACAGACTTGGATGGATAGTGCAAACAGGATCTCAGACGTCTTCCTCAACCTCTACCGTTGATTATGTGATATCACAGAAAGCTTGGCTCTTAGAACAGTTTTCCAGTATTGTAGAGATTTGAAAATGAAAAAATCGAAGAGTGAGACAGATTCTTCTCAGCTAATCAAGGCGATAACAATTGCTTTCATGAGTATAGATAGTTATGGCACTGTGACCGATATTTTGACTTTAACTCTATTTTTTATATAATTCTTTCCATGGATCCTTCCTGAAAGAAACAAAGAGGCTGATTCTTTTGCCAAGCAGATTTTATCTGTTGTTCAGGCTCCCATGGCCTTAAACTATGTCACCTAATTTTCTGAGAATTAATGAATTATTTATCTTGTTCAAAAAAAGACATGGCAATCTAATTATTAAAAACTCAAGGATTATAGTTTAATATTCGTTTAATAAATCTAGATTCGTAAATATAAATATTCATTAAACATAAAGATTTTTAAATATTTTTAAAATTTATTGGTAAATATCATTAATTTTCATTAGTTTGATCTAAATTTTGTATATATGTAGTACAAAGTATTTTAATAAGTGGTATATATCAAATCTTTCAATTCATCTTGTTTAATACTTCTTATATCAGATACCTTTTGTATATCTTTAGCACAAAATATTCATTCATCTGGTTTTTTCAAACCTTTTTTTTTTGTTACGGTTAATTTTGACATCTATATCAAATACTCTTGTTTTGCCCATTGTAACTCCTTGTTACTATAAGTTTTCTCCACTCTTAAATATTATAACCCAAAATATTTATCAAAAACAACCCAAATGGGAAACCAAAGCTTGTTATTTCACAATTATAATACATACCATGGTTCCAAGATTTATCTTCGCTAGCAAGTTTTATAAGTTCCAACTCTATATATATTTGCATAGTTTGTTGAAAAAACTATATCATACTGTCGACACACAAATTGCTTATATAGAAAAGTGCAAAATGGACTTTGATCTACCTTCTTACCACCAAAACACTCATATGAACATCACAGTTCTGGTTGTAGATGATGATCGTATTTCCCTCTCTACTATCTCCAATATGCTTAAAACGCCGACCTACATAGGTATAATCATTATCCTGACTCTTAAAATATTTTCTGGCTACAATTTGGATTGCTCAATTCGCCACTAGAACTCTACCACATATTCGATAATTTTTTTACGTATGGTTGATTCAAGAATATTTACTGTTTACCTATCACCCATTATCAGCTTAATCATCTAGGTTCTATAGGGTAAAAGAATTGTTGTCCCCAAGATTAATGTTCTTGTGAACTGTATATCTATTTAATTTTGTCCTAATCTTTTCAAACATTGGGATTTAGATTTCATTAATTTAATTTTTGATGTAAAGGTCAAAAAAAATTTTATATATAATTCATTAATTTATTATTCTCGTTGTTTGGAACCCATAGACCATTCGATTAGTGTCCTACCTTTTTTTTTGGTGCACAACGATTAAACCGGCAATAGCCTCTTACGCAGAGGCGTGCTTAGAGTTTCTAATGCCATACGCCAAAAATATAGTTTAATGTTTAAACACTTTCCAATAAATAAATTACATTTAAAAACTATAAATTAATTGTTTAAATTTTATAAAACAAATGGAAATTTATATGTTACATGTTTCAATATTACAAAAACATATAAGTTTATACTGTGATACTTTAAATTCAAAAGTTATTTGTACAATAAATATAGACAAAAATAAATAACAAGTGACTAACAAAGAAGAAAATAGTGAAAAATAAGATTTAATATGGTGAAAATTAAATATAAATAAGTGTGTAAATAAATATAAAGAAAGAAGGATTAAACTATGGTTTCCCCCTTGGATTTTGTATTTATGTTTGTAAGAGAAACAAATTTACACCATATAAAAGAAAATGTTGTAAATATACCACACCTTGGTTTTATATGCCCTAAGCCATATTTTTCTGTTTTTAGTGAATAGGCACGGCTCATGAGACTGGAAAGTATGTGTTTAGTTTCTCAAAATATTATTTTTTAAATTTCAAAGTTTTAATCAAAATAATATAAATAAAAAGTAGATTATCAAATTTATCGACTGGTTTTTAGAATTGCAAACACCACATCGTTTCTTTTCTTTGTAAGAGAAGTTTTGATAGAAACAAATATCAAAAAAAAAAAAAAAAAAAAAAAAATCTTACAAAAATTGTCCAAATCAAATGCATATATACACGTGTGTACATATTTACCCATACACATTTTTGATATTTTAATTGTTCGATTTGTAGATAAGTCATTTAGGGAAATTACAGTAATGACAGCAAATGATTCGTCAGAAGCATTATCTACGCTTAGAGGTCAATGCAACAACATTGATGTTGTAATCACCGAATATCATATGCCTAATTTGAATGGTGTACAATTACAAAGAAGGATAAACGAAGAATTTGGAAATATGCCTGTCATTGGTAAGGTTTTTCTTACCACTTATTGATAGCCTAATTTTTAATTTGTCTGTCAACAAGTTATATATATAAGAATTATTTTTGTTCACATTTTAAATTGATCAATAACTAAACAAGATAACTATTGTTTCTAATTCTATTTAGTTTATTAATATAATTTTCCCTATAATAAAAGGAGAAGTTACAATAAGAAATATGTTACTTTTTCTGTAAATACGTATAATTACAGAAAAGGTGTATTATATGGTAGAAAAGGTGTATTAGATACATATGTGTGACAGCTAGGAAAAGGTGTATTAGATGGTAGAAAAGGTGGTGCTCCAAAAAAAAAAAAGATGGTAGAAAAGGTGAACCAATGTATTCCTTTAAAGAATACATTTCACACATATAAAAACATTATGCAATAAGAAAAATTGTGAAAAGATATTAATTCCCCAAGCTCTCAGGTCAGTGTCGAAAAGAAGAAGAAAATAACACTAGAAGCAAACTAGTTCCTTTTCGATTTCCTTAAAACATTGTGATTTCTTTTTCTTAACATTTTTTTATAGTTGCAATTGATGCTAACTATCTCATTTTCATTATCTTTTATGTTTTCATTGCAGTGATTTCATCAGACATGAACAATGAAATTGAGCAAGAGACTTTATCTTCTGGAGCAATGTGTTTCATGAGAAAACCGATCAAGCCAAACGACATCGACACCATATACAAACATGCTTTAGACTACAAGATAAACGGTAATTTCGTATTAATATGATGCAAACGATAATGACAATCCTATTGTTCTCCTTGTTTGGTCTTTACACAATTTGATTAGTTTGATACTAGATATGTTTTATTATTATTGTAAATATATTATATAAATGATATCTGAATGTTATAAGTAAAAAAAGATGCAGGTGGTTCAAAAGAAATTCAGAAAACAAATTCAACCAGCAATCCAGAAGATGGAAGTTCTGGAGCAAAGGCCACAAAGAAGTTTAAGATCATATGGACGAGTTCTCTTGAGAATCACTTTTGCAAAGCCATTCAACACATTGGTGTTCATAGTACGCACTTCACATTTTTGATCTTCTATTTTCACATGTTGTATTTTTTTCCTTATCAGTTGTGTACCTTGTTATATTCTTTATCAATTAGAATAGGATAATCTTCTATAAGTTTTTACATGATCGTTGGTGTTTATTTAGATTACATTCTCTAAATGTCTTTATAGATTTTACATTTATTATGTATTATATGAGTGAATGTAAAACCAAATAGTAAATGATTCTTATACGGTCACACTAAACCCTAAAAAAATAAAACTCTCGTTTTCTTACTTGCATTTTCAAAGTGTTTGGAATTAGAGAGATATACTAATGTTCTACTTTTTTGCTTCGTTTTTGATATAATTTTGAAGAGGTAACACCTACAAAGATTTTAAAATTCATGAACCTGAACTACCTAACAAGAGCACATGTAGCCAGCAAATTACAGGTTCGATCTTCTATCAACATTGCTTCAGTGACCATATGCCATTTAATCATTTTCCAAAGCACATGATATTAGTTATGCTATTTTTCATCAAGTATCTTACGTCATGAAAACATGCAAATAGCTAATCATCTTTGTTCGGTGTTTTAGATGATTTTACACATCGGGTTAACTTTGTTTATACATCTTTTTTTGAAAAAATTAGCTTATACATGTGTGATATGTATCTTATTCATGGTTTCAACTCATCATACATATAATTTCATAAAACATATGATATGACTAAAATGTTGAAACTGTTGACACTACGCAGAAGTACAGAAAGTTTTTGAAAAAAGTTAAGGGTGAGAGCGTAGAAAAGACAAGAAGAGCTATGATCTCCAACATTCAATCATCAAGCTACATCAACCCACAACGCTCTTACAACTACAAGACAAGCCTAGGCAACAACAATATTTTCAATTCCCAACGTGGCTATGGTCTTGGTCAATCTAGCCACACGATGAACAACAATGCTGGTTTTCATGGCTCTGTCCACTGCATGAACCGTACACCCACCTACAATTCTCAAACTGGATCCAAATTTTTGCCTAGGAGAGGCAGCCTTGGGGTTTCAAGTGGAATGTTTGCTTTAAAAGAGGAAATGGGAAGCATGTCCGGAACATCTCAAGAGTATCAAGCTCATAAGTTTGGACAATATGGTACAAGAAGTGGAGTTTTGGGTAAGAAATCTAATCTTAATACTGGAACAACGAGTAGTAATTACGCTGGGCACAGAATAGATGAAAAGGGGGATGTGTTTGGACCTGGTGGAATAAGAGTTAATGTCAATGAGAATGCGTCTCTTGGTAGAATGAGAGTTACTGGTAATGGTAATGGTTCTCTTGGTGGGATAAGAATTCATGCTACTGGTAATGGTTGTTTTGGTGGAACAAGAGTTCAAGGTAATAGTAATGGTTTTCTTGGTGAAATAAAAGTCCATGGTATTGGTAATGGCTCTTTAGGTGGAACAGAAGTTCGAGGTAATGATAATGGCTTTCTGAATGAAAGAAGAGTCCGTGGTACTGGTAGTGGCTCTCTAGGTGGAACAAGAATTCAAGGTAATGATAATGGATTTCTTGATGAAATACGAGTCCATGGTAATCATAATGGTTCTTTTGGTGAGATAAGAGTTCACGGTAATGACTCTTTTGGTGGACTAAGAGTTAATAGTACCGATAATGGTAATGGCTGTCTTGATGGAGTTATGATTCATGGTAATATCAATGCTAATGGCTCCCTTGGCGGAATGAGAGTTCATACTGGTAATGGTAATGCATCTCTTGATGAAAATTTGAGTAGCATGAACTGGAACTTCAATAACAACAACATGAGTAACCATGGAAGTTCAACTTCAAGGTTTCCTTCTGCATTGTCATCGTTCTTTGACAATAAGGATCAGTCACAAAACTACCTGAATGCTCAGACTGGTGGTGTGGTTCCTGTTCTACAGAATCCTAGAAGACCTAATAATCATCATGGCATCAACGATTTTTTTTCGCGATACAGTTAACTCGCAGTTTGATCATAATCAGGTAGATTAACTAATATTGTTTTAACTTTTTTTTTTACATAGTGAATGTAATGTTTTGATTCATATATACGTGCATGATTTTGACCAGCAGCAAGGTAAAGTGACTGGTGAAAATCCTGAGGTGCCTCCTGCTTATCCTCTTGAAAACCTAAGTAACGTAAGTCATGTTTTTTACTCTCTCCTTTTTAAAGATGGTTTATTTTACTTTTCTTTAGTAGATGATTAGTCAAAAATTGTATATATATGTACATGTCTGTACGTGATAGATTGAAAATTTCTTGACCATATATACATTATGTATGATTTGTTTGAAGGGTAACTATAATGAAGAAACATTGTACTCTGTTGCTAATTCGGAAATGTATTTTCCTACTGATCAGAATATGATCATTACAAATAAGGTAAACTCTAGTTTCTATCACTTATCCGTTTTTGTACCTTAGATTAATGTAAAATGACGCGAAAAGTAATTGATATTTGAATCGATTGCATATAGGAATATGGTGTTGAAGATTTGATGGAACTCCCATTGTCGTTCGATCAGGTAATTAAGATGGGTTTTCATAGATTTTGTTTGAAACCTAACTACCTTGATATTTACGTACGTTTAAAGTAATAAAGTACATCCAACTTATTATATAAAATTTATTCACTATTTTGTGTCTGTATTCTTTAATAGGATTATGAGGATGAAAACCTCCTGAAGTTTTTGCTCGAGCATGACATGAATTAAAAGTTCTACCAAATTTGTTTAGTTAAACATTTACATTAATTATGTTATGAAATAACTTATAATTTATAGTATCGAGAAATTTAAAT
>NC_027750.1:38536066-38543772 GCF_000695525.1 Brassica oleracea var. oleracea
GCGAGGAAAACCGCCCTCGTTAAGATTATGTTTTCTTGTAGTGTCTATACTGAGCTGGTTCCATGTAATGATCCGTGGACTGCGGCACTTCACTTTCTATATGCAGCTCAACAATCAAAGCTATTATAACAAAGCACTAGAACGCGCACTGTCAGGAGGATGCGATTTTTTAAAGCGAGAAGATACCTTGAAGATGTTAAAGCTACAAGTAACAAGCAAGCTAGTCCCTTCACACGTTTTGGTCTTGGTCCGAAGCAAACAAAGTGGATATTTATAGATAACTGAAGAGCTGCAACCATTGGTGTAGTTCCAAAAAGAAAAAAAAACATTGCTAGTGATATTTGTAGAAAGGATAATGGAGCTGCGGGTATAGGTTGGATGGTTAATGACGATAAGGGACAATTTCTAGGTTCGGGAATGTTAAAATTAAAAACGTATTATCTCTCCTCTTCAAGGTGAAGCCCTCGATTTTCTTTATGCTCTGCATTAGGTTTGGATTAAAGGCTGGAGATCTGTATGTATGGTTTGAGGGAGATAATGTCCAGTTGGAAAAGTTAATTAATACGGTGGTATTACAATTAGGAAATATTCTTATGACATACGGCATTGTATGTCTCTTCTACCGAATTGTTCGCTAGAATCTGTTAATCAAGAAAGGAATGCTGGTGTTCTTTCTAAGAAAAAAAAAGATTAATAAAATCTAATAAATAAATTTCTATTAACAAAGTAGAATTTTGTTTTTTTCTCATAAAAACAATTAGTCAATTGAATAAATTTATCACATTTAGAAATTTATCCAATAAAATTTATAAGTAAAACATGAATATAATGTTATTTGCTCCATTAAGTTCTAATGAATTGATGTTCTGTTGAGTTAACATTTCATTTTTAGACTATGGTACTTATGATAGTTATAGTAACACTTTTCAAATGTGATTTTAAATAATAGGTTAAAATTATATATCACAAACACAAAAATTCTGTAAAATCATTACATATTGATAATTTAGAAATCAAATTTAAATTAGAGTTATAAACCCGCACTTAGTTTAATTTATATTTTTTAATAATCATTTTTTTCAATTAGAGTTATAAATCCGTACTTAGTGCGGCTCTGAGCATTTGTTCAATGTGCATTTGCAATGGATCCATTTTTTGTTTTTTATTTTTACATAAGAAATAATGGTCATATTTATAAAAAGTACATAGTTTAGGGTCTTCTTTTTAAAAATTTATAATAGTAGAACTAAAATTTTAAAAGACAAAAGTTAATTCAGCATTAGGCCCAAATATATTCTAAGTCGAGCCCGATGAAATCCATGTGTCTATTGGCTTATGTATCTTTTTCTTTATATCTGATAAGTAGGTCTGATCCAGATTCGATCCGAGATTCGATCTAAAATCCGAATATCCGGAGGGATCGAATCCGGATAGTAAAATGTTGGATCCGTCAAAACCGGATCCGGATCCGGATATCTTGACTATTTAATCTGGATATCCGGATCTATAAATTTTATTAATAACTATTTTAGAAATAGTAATATCTATATATAAAAACTAACTTTATTAAATATATTTTCATTTTTATAATAGTATATGTAAATTTTGTAATATTATACATAGAAATAATTAAAAACATTTTATATATATTAATATTATTATTTTATTTATTTTAAGAATCCACATCCGGATCCAGATATCCGCCGGATATTACAACTTTTAGAAGGATATCTGACATCTGAATATCCGAAAACCTCGGATCCGGATAAGGATAGTAAAATTATGGATCCGCCGGATAAAGATCTGGATCCGGATACTTTAAAATTGCCCGAATATCTGATCCGTCCCAGGCCTAGCGACAAGTGCTCTCTCTTTCTCTAGTGGATATATTGTCAACAGAGTATGCAATCCACGGGCAGTAGTACTCTATGAAGTCAGATATTTATAGCTTCGGAGTCTTGGTTCTTGAACTCATAACCGGCAAGAAAAACAGTAGCTTCTATGACGAGGATGGTTTTGGAGATTTAGTCACTTATGTGAGTTGATATGTATACCAATAAAAAATGTGTCTTAAAACTGTTTTCAAGAACAATGAAAGCTATGGGTAGAGAATTCACCATTGGAGATAGTAGATGAAGCAATGAGAGGGAGATTTCAGACAAATGAAGTGATCAGATTGCTCTGTTATGTGTTTAAGATGATTCTTCTGAGAGACCTTCAATGGATAACATTCTTGTAATGATGAACAGCTTTCACTGTTACTCTACCGATTCCAAAACGGTCTGGACTTCTTCTCCGAACCATGAGAGACTCTAGAGTTCAACAATCAGGAGCTTCTCCATCTGATCAGTTCTTTGACAAGCAAGTCTGTGTTTGATCGGAAAACGGTAATAAAGAAGATGTGGGTTTAAGTAAGACGTCTTATTTACGGTCGGGCGAACGTTCAGTCGGTTACAAGGGGAAAGAAGAGAATGCGACAGAAAAAAAGCCGGTGGCTCGATGAGCTACCGGAAAGTACAACTAACGGCGAGATGAAGCAAAGGTGAAAACCCAAATCTAGCCGCCAAGTCTTGGTCAATGATTTCGGATCCATCTCTCGTTGTCTCCCCTTTCCCTTATATAGACGTCCTGACGCCTCGTCCTTGACCTAATTTGCGCCATCTTGGTGGGCCTCCTCTACTGGGTCGAGAAGCCCGTAGGCGTTCGAGCAGCCGCTGAACTGGATGTATTTCAGTCGATGATGATCGACTAAAAGTCTAAAAGTACTCAAGAGTCAAGCCGAGAGACCTGACTCTTAAGCCGACCGATCGAGCCGTCGCTCAACCTAATCCGGGCCAGGCCTTTCTACTCCTCGGGCCTTGTGGGATGGTCAAATCCATCCTCTACAGCAAGTCCCCCCCCAGTCCATTAGTGAGCGAAGTGCTTTCTGGCTCGTGATGGATTCTAAGGTTTGAAGGTTTGAGGGAATAAAAGGCCTATCGGAAAGTTGGAGCGGTTGGTCGGTGAGTCGCACAGCGTCGTTTTCTCGGAAGCGAGCAGTAGAAGCTTTATCGCTTCTTTTGATCGTTGTGTCGCATGGAGGGTTCTGGAATATTTCCGCTTGAGATCAATTAGTCGCGGATATTCGGGTCCGGACTGACGTGTCTAGATTAACCGTTGGTGTACTCTGATTTTAAGATGACCGACATCTGATTTAGACGAGAAGCTGAAACGTCGCGAGGGTCCGTTGGATTTTTGGGGAGAGTTTCGAGGCCCAAACGGGCCCGTTTGAATTTAATGACGCCTCGAGTTTTTCCCCTTTCTCTTCCTTCCATAATGTGCCGGGAAGCGGAATCGTCGCGAGGGTCCGTTGGATTTTTGGGGAGAGTTTCGAGGCCCATCTAGACCCGGATAGACCTAATGATGATGCCTCGAGTTCCCCCCTCTCTTTTCCTTATAAATACGCAGACCCCCTCTCATTTCTTCAAGTTTCCTCCGCGATCAAAGGTACTTTCTCTCTCTTCTTCTTTTATCTCTCTAAGTGTTATAGCCTTTGTTCGACGCGTTCTTCGCCGCCTTGTTCTACCATGCGTCGGCTCAGGGGTCATCGAGGCAGCAAAAGGGGAACTCAGTTGTGGCGGCATCGGCTCCGGCAAGGGGTACAGACGGAAGTTGTATCGGGGATCTTGAGTCGACTCATCACGAGGCGATGATGGGCACAGTCGATTTATCTCGCTCCCAGAGGCTTTTGGTCGCAGATGCTACACGGCTTGCGAGGGAAGGGAGCGAGAACGTCGTTGTGGGGGATGCGACGGAGTGCGCGAGAGACGGATAGAGTGGGGCAGTGTCCGTTGATCCGATTACCTTGAGGGTTCGCGCAGTGGAAGACGATTCTCCGGAAGACGACGACTCCGAAGCCAAGTTGTTTCCGACGACCTTCTATCCCGAAGGGATTTTCGAGGAGCTTCCGCGACTACATCCTGATTTATTGCGCCCTGCTTTCGTGGCTGGTCAAGATTGGGACGGTGTGGAGGAGACTAAGTCGACCCTGAGGAGCGTGAAGAGGACTCTTCGGGCCAAGAACGCTACAGGCGTGACCTTCCTCATTCCTACGAAGGAGCAAAGGCCTTGGTCTCCTCCGATCACGTACCAGACAGTATACGAGTCTTATTTCCAGGATGACACTCGCTGTTGGTTTCCCATCCCGCGACTGATCACCGCTTACGCTAGGCGGCGAGATATCGCGATTAGTCAGCTACTGAACGGCTCGCTGCGACTAGCCGTCACTTTATCAGTTCTAGCGGAGGAGATTGACATGCCGATGAGCGTCAGGTCGTTCGAGGAGATGAACTCGATAACCGATATGAAGGACGGAACCTACTCGGTGAAGATGCGACCAAACTGCAATGTGTGCGCCGGTCATCCAAACAAAACGCAGAATTGGCAGCGTTCCTACTTCTTCATCAAATCCGACGACTCGGCTTTCGAGGAGCCTCCTCGAGAGGACTATCGGGTCCTGTGGAACCGTTCTTGTGGTAGAATATCTAGTCGCGAGCTACGTCTGATTTTGTTGATCTTAACGGAACTTTCTTTTTGTTGTGCTCGCAGTTGGCCATCCCACGTCTCCAGTCTATCATGAGGATTTCCTGAAGAGCGTTCGAGTCGTCGCTTTGCTTCGGATCTACCGTTGGTCCGAGATTACCGTCGAGAGGATTCGCAAGCTTAAGGAGCGGATTGCTCGAAGTGCGTTCCGTAGCCGTTTTTGGTTATTATTTTTTTATCGCAAAGTTTATTTGTCGCGCCCTAACTTTTCCATTCGTGAGCTTAAGGACCGGATCGCTCGAAGTGCGTTCCCTCGCCGTTTCTGGTTATTTTTTTTATCGCAAAGTTTATTTGTCGCTCCCTGATTTTTCCGCCTTGTGTTTTCAGGAGAGTGGAGATCCGACCTTCCGACCGTTCTTCCTATTCGCACCAAGCGACTAGAGATCTTCCCAAAGGATATCCAGAAGCGAGTCTCCGAAGCAAAGAGGATGGGAACTCTTCCCGATTTGAGCGCGATGTTAGCCGCTCAGCTGGGACTGGTCAGCGAGGAAGGACCTTCGACGACGGTTCCTCGCATTGGTGAGGTTCCCCCTTATGGCGCTAGAAACGCGGGGAAGGGTAAAAAAAAGAAGAGGGGCGGCCCGGGAGGTGAGAGGAGCGTTGAGGAGGCGAGCGACGTTCCTGAAGGGTGATGTTCAAGAAGAAGAACTTCAACCCGAAGAGGAGGCCTTGAAATCTCGGGAGAACGGGACGACGCGGCGGAAGTTGGTGAAGGGGAGGAATCTGAAATTCCTCTTAACGCCGCCCGTCCGGACGGTTCTGAAGAAGACAGCGGAGAGTCGCTGCTTTTGATCAGGAGACGTAACGACGAGGTTGGCGATGAGGCGCGATCTCCTATTCTGGAGTCTTCTCGCGAGGGAACTCCGGTCCCTATTGGGGAAGGGGTCGTTCAGGTCGGCACTTCTTCTCGCGGCTCCGCTATTTTGAAGAGGGTGCCTGGAGTCAACTTTCCAGATAAGTTTTCGTTTCACTACGAGGGACCGGCCCCTCTATTGTACGTTCCTGAGAAGTGCGGAGAGTTCCTTCGCCAATTAAGGGGGAGGGCGAAACCTTTGCCCGCTGTGAAGGACCTCATCTTTGGAGGTGAATACAAGGAAGCCGCGAGGGCCAAGCTGCTGGTAAATGGCTCGGTCCCTTCCTTTTTTTTTGTTTCGTTCTTTGACTTTTCCTTACAATTTTTATCTCCTCGTTTGTTTAGGGGGATAGAGCGACGAACGTCGTGATCGACAAGTACGACACTGCCCTGAAGGGGACTTTAGGCGAACTCGAGCTGGCTAAGAAGGAGTGCGCGGAGAAAGAGGAAGCTTCTGCTCGCCAGCTGAATGCGTCGAGGGCCGACGTCGAGAGGCTTAACGGGATGGTTGCTCGCATCATTGCTCGAAGAGACGAGCTCAAAGCCGAGTTGGAGGTGTCCCGAGGAGTCGTTCGTGAGCTCGAGCGGAAGAACGCCAAACTTGAGAGCGAGAAGGTTTCGCTCGCTGCGTCTCATGAAAGAGAAATGAGGCGCCTTGGAGACTCCAGGATCCTAGAAGTGACGAGGGAAAGAGGAAGAGTCGAGGCCGAGATGGCCGCAAAAGCTAATCGTCGCTTCACTAGGATTTGCTCCCGAGAAGAGAGACGAGGTCCCTATGAGGAGGCCCGGTTGCTTCATAGCCAAGCCTTCGGAACCAGGAAATGCCTTGAGGCTTTGAAGAGGGCTGGGAGCGACATCTCGCAAGCTACTATTGAGATATTCGCCGAGCAAGAGAAGAAGTACGAGGAGGAAGCTGAGAAGCTTAGGGTGGGCGAGGTACCCGAGAAAGATCTCACACTTTCTCCTCTCGTACTTGATTCTCAGTTTTGCTCGAGCGGAAGAACGCCAAACTTGAGAGCGAGAAGGTTTCGCTCGCTGCGTCTCATGAAAGAGAAATGAGGCGCCTTGGAGACTCCAGGATCCTACTGAAGAGCGGCGCGAAGACCCGATGCTTCTTCTTGAAGGTCCTTTGGCCGATCCAGAGATCATCCCGAGATAAGGTGAAGTGCATGCTTCTCCGGCTGCTCGTGAGTCAAGCGTCAGGGCATCGGAGCCCTCCGTCCTCAATGATCGCGAAAGCGATCGGGAAGCTTAGTTTTTTCTGTTTGTTGTTTTTTTTGAGTCCTGGAGGACTTATGTTGTTGCTTTTTAGACTTTTGCCTTTCGAGGCTTCTACTTTGTTTTTCCTCTATCGCACTTTCTTCGAATCGTATTAACTGTTTATCTTTTATTGTACTTGTCTATCAAATGCATGATTTCTCAAGATTTGAAGTGACTGTTTGTTTAGTATAAACATTATTCGAGATATCGAATCGTTGTAGTGTTGAGCTCGTTATGACTTTGTCTCGGTCGATTTCTTTGACTCGCGATCGTTCGTCATTTGAGTTTCGTTGTTAGTTATGAGTTCCCGACATTAACGGTTCCAAATCGACCCTAAAGTAATTTTCAAGCGTTCGGAAGGTCGAACCTTACTTAGTAAATTACAGGGTGAGTTGGAGTCATTGTCTCGGCTGTGCTGGTTTAAATCGCAACACGGTCGGCTCCCGTGAATACGTGTCTGATCAAGACATATCCAAAGTGGGATGCGAGTACCGATACGTTTCTCCGCGAGGAGTTGTTCTGTGGGACCACAGGACACCATCTAGTTCATTCGCCCAGCAACCCTTCTTTAATTCGAGTCGTTTCTTCAGACTGTCGATGATGGTCTTGTTCGTCGACTCAGCTTGGCCGTTACTCTGCGGATTTCTCGGGGTCGACATGTTGAGTCGAATGCGCCATCTGTCGCAGAATCCCTTGAAATGATGCGAGATGAATTGTGAACCATTGTCTGTGATGATCTCGTATGGGAGCCCATGTCGGCAGATTATGTTCTTCCAGATGAAGTTTTGTACCTCCTTGTCGGTGATGCTGGCATAGGCTTCGGCTTCTACCCACTTGGTGAAGTAGTCTGTGAGGACCAGGATGAACTTCTTTTGGCGAGATGCCGGCATTGGACCGATGATGTCCATTCCCCATCGCATGAATGGGTATGGAGCAGTTAGGGTATGAAGGAACTGCGTTGGGCTGTGTAAGGTGGGAGCATGACGCTGGCATTTGTCGCACTTGCGCACGT
>NC_027750.1:38544308-38545147 GCF_000695525.1 Brassica oleracea var. oleracea
CATTTGAGTAGCACCTTCGTCGCGGTCCATCGGTGTAGTTCCCAGTCCATGACAATGTAGTGTGCGCTACGTCGCTTCAGTCGCCGCGCATCCCATTTTTCGGCGGGCAATAAACCTTCAGCGAGGTAATCGATGAGTTCCTTGCGCCAATCTGTTGGCTGATCATCTTGCGAAGGAGGTTCTGCTTCGTCGATGTCCATCGCTTCGCTGATCGCTGCTGCAATCGCAGTCTGCTCTACCTTCGTGTCGATGCTTGGTTTCTCGATTTTATGGATTGGGATTGTCCTCTTGACTTGATCGTGTAGCTTGCTTCCTAGAGCAGCGAGGGCGTCGGCACATACATTTTCTCCACGAGGAACCTTCGTAAGTTCGAAGAATTCGAAGTCTCGCGTGAGGTCTTGGACGAGTTTGAGGTAGGCGTCCATCCTGTCGTTGCGGACGTCGTAATCGCCGAGGTACTGGCTTACGACAAGTTGAGAGTCGCAGTAAGCGCTGATTCATTTGGCTTTCACTGCCTTGGCGAGATGGAGCCCCGCGATGAGGGATTCGTACTCAGCTTCGTTGTTTGACGCCGCAAAACCAAAACTGAATGACTGCCGGATGAGTTCTCCTGTTGGTGATTGCAGTTGCACTCCTGCTCCCGACCCTTTACTCGTGGATGAACCGTCGACATGTAGGATCCAGTTTACACTTGGTAGGATAAGGTCTTGCTCCAGCTATGGTGTTAACTCGATCAAGAAGTCGGCAAGGACCTGCGACTTTGCTGCTGTGCGATTCTTGTACACGATGTCATGTTCGCTCAGATCCATCGCCCATTTAGTCAACCGTCCTGACTGGTT
>NC_027750.1:38545490-38546294 GCF_000695525.1 Brassica oleracea var. oleracea
TAGTCGTTCAAGATCTTGAAGCAGTCGCGTAAGTTGTTTAGGTGATCGTCGGCCTTGAGCGATTTGACTAACATATCGTCGATGTATACTTCCATGGTGTTGCCAAGCTGATAGGTGAACATTCGGTTGACAAGTCGCTGATAAGTCGCGCCGGCGTTCTTTAGTCCAAAGGGCATCACCTTGTAGCAGTAGGTCCATCTGTCGGTGATGAATGCTGTCTTCTCGCGATCGTCGGGATGCATCAAGATCTGGTTGTATCCCGAGAAAGCGTCCATGAAGGTTAGGAGTTCGTTACCAGCAGTTGATTCGACGAGACGATCGATATGAGGGAGTGGGTAACTGTCCTTTGGGCATGCCTTGTTGAGGTCCGTGAAGTCAACACATATGCGCCATTTGCTGTTTTTCTTTTTGACGACAACCGGGTTAGCCAACCATTCGGGGTATCGGACTTCGGTAATGAAACCCGCTTCGAGGAGCCTGTCGACTTCGTCGTTTACGGCTTTAGATCGTTCTGGACCGAGTTTTCGTCGCTTCTGTCGGATGGGTTTGAACGTCGGGTCAACGTGCAGTTCATGGGAGGTAACTGCGGGGTCGATCCCCGTCATGTCGGAAGTCTTCCAGGCGAACGTCGAGGCGTTGTCTTTGATGAAAGAGATGATCCTTGAACATATGTCGTCGGAAAGGTAGACACCAACTCGGATGATTTTCATCGGGTCGGACTCATCAATTGCGATTTCGCAAACTTCCTCCTTCTGGGGGTATATCTTGTGGAGTGGTTTACTGACGGAGTTGACAAGGGAAGCT
>NC_027750.1:38546487-38547420 GCF_000695525.1 Brassica oleracea var. oleracea
CCATTTTGTCGAGTGTGTCGCGAAAGATGAGATCGACTGAGCTGCCGGTATCAATAAGGACTTTTGCGACTAGGCATTCACCGATGTCAAGGTCGACGAGGAGAGGATCGTTATGTGGCATGTGGACGCCCTTGGTGTCCAGTGCCGAAAAAGTGATCTGGTGATCATTTTCGACTAGAGAAGGCCACTTCTTAGAGGTGGTTGCTTGACGTTTGTAATCCTTGATGGCTCAAACCGAGTCACCGCAAGGTGGTGATCCGCCCATTATGACGCTAATGTGCGGGGCTCGGGTGGCGTGCATTGATTCGAGTTGCTTCCTCAAATCGTCGGTTGTGTTCTCGATTTTAGGAGTTTTTGATTCGAGACGTCGTCGCAGATCGGACCCTTTCGAACGGTTGAGTTGGATTCGCAGGTCGTCGGCCTTTGAATTGAGCTGTTCACGAAGGTCGCCAGTTTGACCGACTCTCCGGGCGTTGCATTTTGGGATGGTCGCACGGAGGTCGGTTGTTCCTGGTTTTTTGCTCGTAGCGCTCTTTCGCGTCAATAGAATGTGCAGGTCTTTATCTGTTGTCGAGGGAGCGAAAGACTGCTTATCCTTGCTGTCCATTTTATCGCGCGGATCTGGTTGCCACTGTCGGGACGTCATCATCAGAGGAGTCACAAGGGCGAGAAAGTATGACTTCCACTCGTCGCCGGCGACGCGGGTGTTCGTCTTCTGACGAATCGTTGGCGGGGCCGACGTTGTTGACGGGAGTGCGCTCAGGGCTTTCTCTTTCCTCGCTCGGGGCCGTGTTCTTTTGAGACGTCTGTGCCTTCTTCTCCTTGTTCTTACTCCAGCTTTTGGTGTTTTTCGGTGTCGTAGGAGAGGTGGGCATTTGGATTGTCCCGTTAGTGATCCCTTCGAAAAACTGCCCGATGAGGACCTTGCATTCA
>NC_027750.1:38547696-38571494 GCF_000695525.1 Brassica oleracea var. oleracea
TGCGAGCGAGCGATGGCGTCGGAGACAGATTTTGTCGGATATCGGTAGAGATCCTGGCGGAATGTGGAGTCGACGAGCAAGGTGTTCATCAAAGATTCGACGGCGATATGGTCGGGAATATCGATCTTCGAGACAATAGCTTTGAATTTCTCCATGAAGTCGCGTAGACTTTGGTCGCTGGCGTGAGTGAGGTTCCACAAATCTGACACGGTCGCTTCCTGGTTGGTGAACATGATATAGTTCTTAAGGAAAGCCGTCGAGAGGTCGTGGAAACAGTCGACGGAGTTCTCTCTGAGGCCGGTGAACCAAGTAAGGGACGGTCCTTCTAGGGTTTCGACGAAGAGTTGGCAAAAGTCGGCGTCTTTGTCTTCGTCGGTCAGGTTTGCGCGTCGCATCGCTATGTTAAAAGACGTGACGTGAGTAGAAGGGTCAGAGAGACCTTTGAAGGTTGGAAGACGGAGTTTTTCCATCTTCTGGAGTCGCACGCCGGTAACCTTTTGCGTGAAGGTTGTACGAAGAGATTCAGCAAGTACATGCTCGATTTGGGGCGCGGACGTCGTCACCTGGTGGATCTTCGAATTGATGTCGAGGACCGACTGTTTTAATGCGGCTAGTTCGCTTGCGGTGTGCGCGTTGATGTCGTTATTCTACGCAGGTGCTTCGTCGGTGGTTCGTTCTGTGGCGAACAGGTTTCGACGACACTGCGCTGTTGAAGCTTCGGCGTTTGCAGCGATAGGAGCAAGAATCTTTGCTATCGCCGTGATTTGGTCAACTGCCGCCTTCTGCGCCGCTTCTTGTAGGGCGAGGCGTGCCAAGATAGTTTCCATAGACGCAGGCGCTACTGGTGTTGGCGTAGGTGTCACCTCTGGAGCTTCGCGCTCCTCGCCTGACGAAGAACTGTCGTTGCTAACGACCATAGTGCTGACGTTACTCTGCTAATGGCCCCACGGTGGGCGCCAACTGTTTGATCGGAAAACGGTAATAAAGAAGATGTGGGTTTAACAAAGACGTCTTATTTACGGTCGGGCGAACGTTCAGTCGATTACAAGGGGAAAGAAGAGAATGCGACAGAAAGAAAGCCGGTGGCTCGATGAGCTACCGGAAAGTACAACTAACGGCGAGATGAAGCAAAGGTGAAAACCCTAATCTAGCCGCCAAGTCTTGGTCAATGATTTCGGATCCATCTCTCGTTGTCTCCCCTTTCCCTTATATAGACGTCCTGACGCCTTGTCCTTGACCTAATTTGCGCCATCTTGGTGGGCCTCCTCTACTGGGCCGAGAAGCCCGTAGGCGTCCGAGCAGCCGCTGAGCTGGATGTATTTCAGTCGATGATGATCGACTAAAAGTCTAAAAGTACTCAAGAGTCAAGCCGAGAGACCTGACTCTTGAGCCGACCGATCGAACTGTCGCTCAACCTAATCCGGGCCAGGCCTTTCTACTCCTCGGACCTTGTGGGTTGGTCAAATCCATCCTCTACAGTCTGTTGATGATTCTTCCGTCACTATAATTTACCCTCGTTGACTTTTTCCATATATTCCAACAATGTTGTGTTCAAACTATGTGAAACAGAACAACAAGAAGTGTTGTACTTATGTTCCTATAAGAAAATCTGCATCTGGTCACATAACTGATAAAGCTCTGAATAAGAAGTTTAGATCAATCATTTTCGCATACAACACTAATCAGTTAATGGAAAGCCAAAAAAGATCCAAAAACAAATTTGCATATGCACTCAAGGGCTCTTCATACAGCAAGATACTAATTTCATATACCGGAGTTTCCCTTCTCTTCATCAAATGTATTTGCGCTTATTTATAAAAAGCTTGCTGCCTTTTTTCGCATCTGCAGAGGCATTGAAGAGTTATCCATATCAAGTGAGGACAGGGAAAGCACAGATGCAGGAAATTGAACAACTAGCAAATGCCGCTGGAGGACATCCACCTGATAGGAACAGTCTTAACAAGCTAATGGCTTTACGCAATGCGGGGATAAACATACCCGTGAACAGTGAGAGCGGTCAGGGATCTTTTCCCGGCTCTCCTCAAGCCGCTGCCTTTGGGCTAACCAACTACCAGACCATGCTAATGAAACAAAACTATCCGAAAGCAGAGCAACCAACCAACGCCACAATCCATCAAGAAACCCAAGCTATCAAGGAGCAGTCTTTTGTTGCCTGGTTTTGTTCAAAGCTCATCACTCAGCGGTGTTTCTTCCCATCTGTCTCCTCAGCGTCAAATGCCAAGCTCCAGTTATTTTAACTTACCGCAGCAATACCACCAATAACCTTCTTGTAGTAGCAGTATCCCTACATTGGAAGAATAGATGATTCACCAACTATGGCAACAGATGGCAAACACCAATGGAGGCTCCGGTCAACAACAGTCATTTTCTGGTCAGAACATGAATTCCAACGTCAACATGGGAAGAAACAGAACAGATTATGGGCCCGTAATGGAAACGCCAAGCACCTCCAACAGATTCAGAGGCACTGAAGTGTTAGACCAGAGCCAAAACCTGGAAGGCATGGTCTCTAACACATCTCTCAACTTTGCGAATAACAGGTTTTTTTAGCAGTGAGGTTGATGAAAGCATGGGTATCCTTGGAAGGCATGAGGTCTTTAGATAGCTAGCCGTTCCTAAATTTTGTCTTTTTGTACAGACTTGAGTGTTAAAGACTAGAGCTATCTTTGGTATATGAATCTCATTAAGAGGTTCATCAATGTTAACTTCTCCATTGTGCTGTGGTTGTTGTACTTTAGGTTAAGCTTCTGGTTTTGTGAAGAGATATTTTGGAATAGTGTAGTCTAATTCTAGAAAAGAAGGCTGTTCTTGAAGAACTCATCCCTATCAATTAATACTATACCGTTTTACTTTTTAGAAAAGAGTTTATCTTTTGGGCCTTGCTGGGAGATTGAGAAGAAGAAAAGAAAGGTATTCAACGCAAGCTACAACTAAATCCCTAGATTCAGCACAATATACCGCTTTGGAGCATGGAGATAATTATGTGTGTTTTAAATGCTAGAAAGTCTATAAACTGGCTTTGGAGCATGGAGATAATTATGTGTGTTTTAAATGCTAGAAAGTCTATAAACTGGCTTTGGAGCATGGAGATAATTATGTGTGTTTTAAATGCTAGAAAGTCTATAAACTGCACCTGACCTAGTGCTGATTGCTGAATACGACCTCAAAGATTGCATTTATTATGGTACCTATATATAGACGGTCGTTATCTGAGCTAATGTATTAACTTGGAATATTCCCTGCTATTTTACTTTCTTATAGACTTACTTCTAAACGGCATCCTAGTGACCAAGGATGATGACTTAACAAATGAAATAGACGAATAAAACACCAAGCTGAGCTTATTTGTTGATTAATCTCTCCTTTTTTAAATTAAGGTGAGATAATTGAAGTCCCCCCAATCACAAGTTATTAACAACGTATGTCACACTTATATGGCCTGGCTAAAACAAAACACGGATCATTCACACATTTATTTTGTTTATAGGTTTTAATCTATACTTTAAGTTTGGCAGCCATTGGAGGAAAGTAAGAAGAGTAAGTACTACTAAAGCTGGCAGAGTGCAGTGAATGATGGGCTTCAAAAGAATGACACGTCCTCCCAATTATTCTCTATTTTAAATTCAGATATTTACATATTTTCACATTCCAAAATAAACAAATTATAATTTTAAAATATGATGTCTTAAGTATTTAATGGTCTGAACCGAATCAAAAAGTCACAGACCAAAGATACGGTACGGTTTAGTCAGGCCCATTATTGACTTTAACAACTCATCCTCTTTACTTAACTAAAGTCAAGCAAAAAAGAAAGCCTTTTTTGGAAAACGCGTGTAACAAAAGCGATACAATCAGGCGCGTGGAAGATTCTCCGCAATCTGGTATATAATAAGACCGGCCGTTATTATGTTATTAAACTCAGCTTCTCCACACCTAAATGTTGTCTTCTCAGTAAGTACATGAAGTGTAGTTTAACCGGAGAAAATCTCCGACAAAACTCTCACTAAGTAAAACCTCCGGCGATGAAAGATGGGCTTTTTCGGGAGACTTTTCGGGAGTAAGAAGCAGGATTCCTCGACTAACAGACGGAGGTGGAGCTTCACCATCAGATCTTCCAAACCGGCTTCTTCAAGTTCCAGCAAGAGACGTTCGTATCCGACGGAAGCTCCCTCGGTAAATGAGGAGGAAAGCGGCGACAAACATGCGATAGCCGTAGCTGCTGCGACCGCGGCGGTGGCGGAAGCTGCTCTAGCTGCTGCTCATGCTGCGGCGGAGGTAGTAAGACTCACGAGCGGAACAGGTGGGAGAAATGGTGGAGGTAGTAACCGCCGGTGGGCTCAGGAGTATCTCGCGGCGGTGAAGATTCAATCTGCTTTCCGTGGTTATCTGGTTAGTTAAATTTCTCACCGTAGAAAGTTTGAATTTTTTTTTTTAACTTAAATTCAAAATAGATTTTATGTTTTCTTTTTCTTTCTTGGGGATGGTCCCAACGAAAGAGACTATAGTAGAAGAGGACAAACAAATTTTGAAATGAAGAAGATTCTTGGAAACTTTACACTTGCCGACAATATTATTCGTGGTCGTGGATAGTTATAATTTATAGGAGCCCTAATTTATATGGTCAGTTTCTTCCCAAACACGTGTTACATGTTCATCACTCCTTATTATGAAGGATCTACCAGCTTTTTCAGAATTTTCAAAAATAAATCTTGCATTAGTGTTGTTGGTGTGATGAATCACTGTTTTTGGTTTATGAAATTTATATGGAAATAAACACACGGATTAGCGTTACTACTATCACACATGGGTTTGTTTGCTTTAGTAGCCACTTTAATTATTTTTTTCATGAACTTTAAAACTTGAATTCTTCAACTGATTTCTTTTTCAAAGTTGCATACTTTATCTTCCCTTTTTACTTGTAAAGATTTTGTTTTTCTCTAAACCATGTCTGTAACCCTTTTTCAAGTTCCTATCGGTGTATTTTCTTTATCAAATAAAAAGGTTCAGAACACGGAATTTAGAGATGCTCTAATTCGAGTTTTTCAAGATCTAATAATGTTCTCGAACCTCGACCAATGTGAAAATAAGAACTCGTGTGTGTGTGTGGACACTTGACCTTGAGACATGCTTTTGCAAAATGGTGGGCTCTGTAATTACTAAATCTAGTTTTTGGTACAAGTGGAAGTGGTTGGGAAACTAAAAGCAAAATAGAATAATTCCAGTAATCCTTTTAGTACATATTTTTCTCCTTTGGTTTTTATTATAATTAGTTGGCAAAACCATGATTATGTCTTCAACAAATGATTAAACTCGCTTCATATTGTTTTTCATTTCACTTTCAAGCAAACTCAATTTTTGATTATTAGTGGAGCCAATTAGTATGGTGTCAATTATCATTTTAACAGAAGTTAGAGGCTTTGTATGTCGGTTTATATGTTCAAAAGCACTTTATTAAAAATGAAAAAATATCCACAGGTTATATAGTAAACTACAGTATTGTGAAAAATTGCAAACAGTAACCGCAAGTTTTTGGGTTTAGAATTGACTACACTTAACACATTCATTTGCTTAAGATGATATATAAGGTGGTGGTTTATTCAAAAAGACAGACATGAAATACAAACACAGAATCAGTTGAAGTTACTGTCGGAACTGATATTTTTACCCTGGTTAATGTGAAAAATGTTTAGGCGAGGAGGGCACTAAGAGCACTAAAGGCATTAGTGAAGCTTCAAGCTTTAGTGAGAGGACACATAGTGAGAAAGCAAACAGCAGATATGTTTCGAAGGATGCAGACTCTGGTTCGCCTCCAAGCTCAAGCTCGTACACGAGCCTCTCGTTCCTCCCACTCCTCTGCTTCATTCCACTCCTCAACCGCTCTACTCTTCCCTTCTTCCACTCCTTCTCCGCGTTCCCTCCACACTCGCTCCCTTTCAAACGCTGAAGTCATCCCTATGGACCACCGCGGCCACTCCAAACGTGTAGACTGGCAAACCGAGGAAGACGAAGACAAGATCCTAGAAGTCGACACTTGGAAGCCACGTCTACACCATCCTAAGCCTCTGCGTTCAGAGAGAAACAACGAGTCTCCGAGGAAAAGACAGCAGTCTCTACTGGCTCCGAGAAGTACAGAGAATAGTCCTCAAGTTGGGTCTAGTGGCTCAAAGAGAAGAACTCCGTTTACGCCGACGACGACAAGAAGCGAGTATTCTTGGGGATGTAATAACTATTACTACTCTGGTTATCACCCGAACTACATGGCTAACACGGAGTCTTACAAAGCTAAAGTCAGGTCGCAAAGCGCGCCGAAACAGAGGCTTGAGGTCTCTAATGAGACCAGTGGGTACAAGAAGTCTGTTCAGGGACAGTATTATTACTACACGGCGGTTGCAGAGGAGAGTTTGGACGTTGGAAGCCCTGGTTACTACGGAGGAGAAGGAGGAGGAGGAGTTTCTGAAAGGTTGAATCGGAACCAGAGCGAGAAGACAAGGATGCGTTCTTCGTTTCTTGTTTAGATTTTTATGGGATTTGATGTGTAAATTTCACTGTTTTTTTTTAACAAGTTTCGATTGCTTGCATAAGAAGGAACACAACTCTGTTCTTTTATGTTTCTTGATTAAATGTTCAATTAAAACCAAACTCTAAACTAACCTGATGTAATGTTCGTTAACTGTTTTTTTAACAAGACAAGAACTATGAGTTTAATACTACATCATAAACAATCTCTTCAGTTTGATCCACAACACCGAAGCTCCAAAAGTCTTGTCCCTTGCCTTCACTGAATGCTAAAAAGGGAAAGTAGATTAAGTGATCATCAAGGAATATATATATATATATATAGAGAGAGAGAGAGAGAGAAGGTTTTATAATGAAGTAGTAACTTACAAGTTGCAATCGGTGTTTGGATCAATGGTGAAGCCCAAAACGATGCCGCAGAAGCCAGACAAGGTAGAAATAGCTGTAGCGTTTGAGTAATAGACATTGATGAGATCAATGAAGCAGTTACAGAGCCACATTCTCTTGTCAGAAGAATCAGAGTAAGTTCCTAGAACTGTCATGGCGTCGCAGCAGCTTGAACCGGGTATGGGATCCGGGTAGCCGTAATTCACAAACTCAGTGCATGACGATATCAGCGTTCCAACGGCTACACAGTCCGCCGCGTTTTCCACGGTGGCTGAACATAGAGCTAAAATTGATAAGAATAGAGACACCAACACAGAAGAGAATAATCTCGTCATGTCGCTAGGGAGTTTTTTTTTGCTTGTTAAACAAGCTAGGGTGGGTTTATAAAGAAAGAAAGACAACGAGGAGGACTTATTGTGCATGCTTGGAGTTTGGTTTACAACAGAGGTTGTGTGATCAGACAATGACATGAGGTTTACATGAAGTTCTTTTCGTAACAAAAAAAAAAACATGGATCAAATACCAAATAGCTGTACCACTAACTGGACTGGGTGGTGCCGAAGACGAAAACCAAAACGTGATTGGATCAATGGATTGGTGGTGGAAGATGAAACGAGCCACGATCAAGTCAATGCAATGAAAGTCTCTACCCAATCTGATGATAGTCAACCATAGCTTCTACTCGCATTAGAACCTCAAGAGAGAGGCTCTAACTGGGGGAGTTTCTTGAGTATTTGTACCGGACTTTTCTCCGGTTGAGATTTCACGGTAGTGTAAACGTTGTGATGAGGTATGTGTGATTCTTCTTCTCGCTTTTCTATGCATCACATTCTATTTTTAGTACCAAATCTTAACCGAACACCCGAGTCCTCCTGAACCAAAAAAAAAGATCAGAAATCAAAAACCAAACCGAAAGTAAAAACCAATTGGATTCGGTTCGGGTTTAAAGCAAAACCAACCGGTTCAACTAAAACCCTTAATTCCACATCTTCATCAAGTAAGATTGCGCAACCCAATTCATCATCGTCATTTTTGCTCGGCCGTCTTTTGTATCGCCGTCACCGTCTTCCTCTTCCTCTTCCTCTGCCATTTTCAGGTTCAATTTCTGCAGATTCTCTGTTTGTTCAAGTATTCTCACTCTGCTCAATTTGGTTTGATTCGTAAGGTTCTCCAATTTTAGACTCAGATTTGGATACTGTTATTCAATTCAATCCCTCTACTTTCCAATATGATTTTGTCATCAGTTCACAGAAAAGGATGTCAAAACGCTTTACTCTTTGGATCTGAGAATCACATACCATCAATTTTGTCTGTGACCAATATTACATCTTTTTTTTTTTTTTTTTTTACTAGGATCCATCTCTAAAAGCTATACTAAAAAAATTACATCTATCTCTATTTTCAGTAGGATCAACCGATCAATGTCTAAAGCCCTGAAAAATTTACATCTGTGGCTAATTAACTTTCTTTTCTCCTTACAACTGTAGGATCTTCTTGTTTTAGATTCTGCAATGGCTTTCAGGCGAGCCTTATCTATAAGGTCCACCCTTATCAGTCGACGGAATCAACTTGCTTTCCACATCATCCCTCGTGACAATGATCATGACCATGAAGAGGGTTCATTCACATCTCAGAGAAGTTACCATAGCTTCCTTCACCAAAGATCCGCTATCAGCTCAGATCTCTCCCATTTTCCTGGAGGAGGCTTACGTGTGCCTCTGGCTCCTACTTCTGCGTCTGCTTTTGCTTTCTACCGCTACATGTCAAGCGCACATGGTGTCGGCTCGGAAAAGATTGGTGTGATTAACGACATCGCTGAAGTCATAACCGACTCAACTACTTTGCAGGATGTGCCAGCTCAGGCTGCTGCTGCTGCGGTCGGTGAAGTTGCGCTTGCAGCTAATGACTCTTTCCTGCCTATCGCGGCACTTCAGCATTGCATTGATATGGTGCACTGTTACACAGGCTTGGAGTGGTAATAAACTTTTATGTAGTTCCTTATATATATATATATATATATATATATATATATATATTTGAGTTAAAATCTTAAAGTTGCATTTGAATTAAAGGTTTCCTTGTGTCCTTTTCTGGCGCTATGGACAGGTGGGCATCCATTGTTTTAGCAACAGTTTTGATCCGGTCTTCAACAGTTCCTCTCTTGATCAAACAAATGAAAGACACCATGAAGTTATCGGTATGTCTGTCTCCCATTTATGATTGTGCAGCTATTCCCCCCTTCCTCTTGTTCCATCCATGCGAGATATTTTCCTTTGTGTTTTCAAATGGTAATTGATCCTGGTTTTACTCTCGGTTAAGAGGATTTTGAAGGATCCTTTTCAATAAGAGGTGTGGTGGTCTCCTGAGACCACTGGTAAAACAAACTCGTACTCTTTGATTGGGAAGTCGCAATGTCTTTCGTTTTGTGACCAAAATATCTCTTCACCGCTTGATAGAGTGCACGCATTAATCATGTAATTGATTAGAGTAGGAGACAGAAGAATCATGAGTTAGAGAATTAGTGTAAGCAAGTCTTAAGTCTCAACTCTGAATATGTATCAGCTCTCTTTTATAGCTATTGTTAGACCCTCTCTTAGAACCGAACCGAACCGAACCGTACAGGAGTTTGCTAGGTATGAGATAGTGTAAAATACCTTTCACACTAGGTTAAATTAATAATATCTACTAATGTTTCAAGCAAATAATCTCTTTGTATATATATTCCACATAATAGAGGTTATATGTCCTGCACTAGATAACTTTGTGAGCTTCATGAGAAAATTCCTACTACTTTTCAAGCGTTCCATTTCTTCTTGATTTTTGTGTGTGTTCACAACTCGGGTTATGAAACCAAATTTTAAATACAAAAGGAAAAGCATATATGTCTGTTCACATTAATTTTGTTTTTCTGTCAATTTTTTTTTGGGTTCTGTTGTATGCTGTATTCATCAGTAGTCTGTTCTATGATCATGCAGCTGATGAAGCCGCGATTGGAAGCCATTCGGGAGGAAATGCAAAACAAGGTGCGTTAAGTTTGTTATCAGAGCCATAGCATCATGTGCTACCTCCTCCCTCACTTTTGCTACTCTGCTAATAGCTTTAGCTCAGAATTTCCTTATCTTAACGTTTCTTTTGATTTCCCCCATTTCGTTTCTCCCTATATGTATTCAGGGAATGGACCAGGTTACAATGGCAGAAGGTCAAAAGAAGATGAAGAATTTGTTTAAAGAGTAAGCTGCTTTTTAAATTTAATAAGTAACTGAGATATGTTTGTGACAGAATAACAAACCCATAGACTTGTAGAAATGTCCACTTAACAATACACTGTCTGCTTGTAATTTACAGATATGGAGTCACTCCATTCACCCCAATGAAAGGGATGCTTATTCAGGGACCTCTCTTCATCTGCTTTTTCCTTGCTGTAAGACCTTTCAATCATTCTCATGCTTTTTCCCTATCTTGTTTGATATGGTCTTCTCGTCTGAGACAGTTTCTTTTCTTCCCCCACAGATTCGAAACATGGCAGAGAAGGTGCCTTCATTTCAAACCGGAGGTGCATTATGGTTTACCGATCTAACCACACCCGACAGCTTATACATCTTACCGGTTATAACAGCATTGACATTCTTGATAACCGTTGAGGTACAGTTTCATGCAAACCTTTTAACAGTTTTAACATCGTTAACTATTGTCAGACACTAGCTAACTTACGCTTGAATACCTCACCTCATAGTTAAATGCACAAGAAGGCATGGAAGGAAACCCAATGGCAGGCACTATAAAGAACGTTTTTCGAGGTTTCGCTCTCCTCACAGTCCCAATGACAATGAGTTTCCCACAGGTTGCTATTATTGTTATTCATCCTAAAAACCTCCAAAGACTCCAGTGCAAATGGATTTTCTAACGTAGTTGAATTTTGCAGGCCATATTTTGTTATTGGATCACATCCAACCTGTTCTCTCTCACGTATGGACTTGGTAAGTGAGTGCGTTAGTGTGTGTGTGTAATTAAGATTTATAATTGCGGCATAACAATAACAATTAAATGTGGTGATGAATGACAGTGATTAAGCGTCCGCAAGTGAAGAAGTTGTTAAAGATACCTGAACTGCCTCCACCTCCTCCGGGTCAACAGCCTTCCTTTGACCTTTTCGCAGCTCTCAAGAAAATGAAGGCCATGACGCAGGACCATACCGAGAACCAGACTCAACCTCCTTTGCCAGTAAACCCGAGGATCTCATCGTTGAGTCCTGTTAGTAAGAGGCTCAAGGCTTTGGAGAGTCAAGTGAAAGGAAGGAGGAAGAACAGCAGCAAGAAGAGGTGATTTAACACTGCGTGCATTATATTTTGTGATGCAATTTTTGTTAGAGGGGGCAAAGGAAAGAAACAATAAAAGCTTTTGTGTCAAAAGTGTAGAGGATGAGAACCAATCATTTAGCTCTCCTCACAGTCCCAATAACAACTTCTACACAGTTTGTTCTCATTTAGGCAAAACTAAAACCCGAGAGCCAGCTATAAGTGAAATTATATGTTTTCTTGATAATTTTATCACAACCATATTGTAAGTTTGTTCTTTTGAAACTTCTATTATATTTTCAGGTACTAATAAAATCAAATGACATTCTTTATTTCTTTTGGATTGAACATACAAGACAACACATACCCTGCGCTTAGTTAGGGAACTTTATTTTGGCACATTAAGGTATAGTGTGAACTTTATTTCTACATACATATAGAGTAGAGTGTTATTATAGTTGATTAGTAAGAAGGACGTCGTCGAGGAGCAGTTTCACGTTGGGCGTTGAAGTAAACAGCAGCAACAGGTAGAGAAAGACCAAAGAAAGCAGAGAAGTCTCTTGTGTTGAAACATTCCCTTGTTGCCGGTGCCGCCTTCACCGTTTGCCTCCCTCTCTGTCTGAACAGCACAAACGCGTATCTGTGTATCCCAATCACAGGTTTAGGCGTTTCGTATCTCACCATCTCTCTCCCTGCAATTCAGTCAGTCACACCATTCATGAAAAATGTGTCATTCAACATCTTATTATTGAACTATTGACGTATAGTTTATGATGCGATTAATAATAGTTCTTACCAAAAGAAGCATCGGTTGTCCCGGGGATATCTGTCACCATCCTGAATTTGATTAACATATACACATTATACATTGTTTTTAATATGTAAAAAGTATATTAAACGTTGTTGTTGTTTATATATATGTGAAGAGATGTGCTATATTACGTACCAATGCAGATATTCACGCATGTAAGGATTACTAGGACTCGGGGCATCAGGGTCCATCATGATCTTTCGAGGTAAAATAAAAATAAAAATTAACGTTAGAAGAGATGGCCAAAATTAAGTAAGTAATTATTACAAAGAAAGATATAAAGTTTCAAGTTATTTACTAAGGTGAAGAATGAACGGAGATCATGGCCGCCAATTTCGACGCGAGGCCTTGAGAGGAGAACAGAAGGTGCTAGCTCATGACCATTGGAGACGACTGTGTTGGAATTGTAAGTGACTCTCATAGTCACACTTGGATTGAACATTTCTATGACATCTCCTATCACTCTTCCCACTATTAGTGGTTCTATTTCTCTTGACATTATTGACCTCTTTTTCCCTTTGTTGCTACAACTTTTCTCAATGGTGTATTGTGTGTTGTGGTTGATGCTGGTTTCTTTGGAATGAGCCATATGAAAGCTTTTTATAGATGAACTAAAGAATCTTGGGACTTGGCACACCTTGGGAGATAAAAAGAGATTTTTGTATGTATATATATTCTACTAAGAGCATGTTTATTGCAGGTCTCTTAGGTTAGAGTCCTTAACGTAATATAAGATACGGTCTCTTAGCTTTTAACTAAAAAAGCTAAGAGACGTCTCTTATATCTCTTATTTTAAAGACGTCTCTTAGCTTTTTTTAGTTAAAAGTTAAGAGACCGTATTTAATATTATGCTAAAAACTCCAACTTAAAAGACTTGCAATAAACATGCTCTCAGTCAGAGTGTTTCTCTTAAATGCTCTAGCACTATTCTTACTATTTGGCATTGTCATCAATAGATATGTAAATATCTATCATGTGATTCTTCTATCTCTAGTACTTAAAATTCGTTTAAGTGGTCAACTTATGATTTTATAATTTTTCTTACACATTTTTTGTTTTATTTCAACAGTAGATTGGTTTTAATAATTACTAGATTTTCACCCGCACTTCCAAAGCGCATAAATATTTTTTTTTATAAAATTATTAACCCGTTTTTTAGTTGATAACAGAAATAAAAAAAATCTATTTGTTCAATCCATTGTCATTTGATAAAATTTTGTATATTCGATGAAATAACATGAAAAACGGTAATTGTAAAAAATATCTACCCATAAATCGTAGGTTGGTTTTTAAAAAATAAACATTATTTTTAAGTTTTTAAATATTAGTTTAAAATAATTAAAATTTATTAATCAGGATTTATGTAAAATTATATTTTTGTAAGCGCATATATTAAGAATATTTATGTAATATCAATTTAGAAAGAATTACATTTCATTTAAAAATATATCAGGTAAAATTTATTCTGGTACAATTCATTTTATTTTAAATTTCATAATATTTTCTAAAATTTTGAAAATTTTGAACCATGTTAACTTATTTTGTATATATTAAAAACAAATTTCGACCTGTATATATAGGAAATGAACATGTAAATAATAAAAAAATCTTATATTAGTTGGTGATATATATTTCGTAAATTTTTGTTAGAATTCAATTATATAGATAATATTCATAATTCAAGTATCATTAACGAAAAAATAAATAGAAAACATATCATATATTATTAATACATGTAATGTTATGTAACATAAATGGTCTGAATAATTTTGATAACGTTTTGGAATATTCTTTAAATAGATTTATTTGCTGATTAATTTTAATTAATAATAATTTTCTAAAATTAATGAATGACATGATTTTGTAAATAGATTAAAAATCAAGGAGAAAATCCTAGTATGAATTCTGCTTTAATAGTATAGATATCTATAGAAACTAGTACTTCAAATTTTTGTTAATTTTTTTTTGGGTCGAAATCTAACATTCCATAATCCATAGAAAGCCATGTTATGTTTTCTTGCTATTGGAAACGTCTACATGACACACATCAAAAATTACTGGAATTATAGTGAAATATTCGAACTCTAACAAAATATATTCAGAGTGAACTCTCCAACAGGATTACCTACATTTGATGGATTTAATTGCTAAACATAACATTTATGTGCTTTCAAAAAGAAATGTAACATCTTATATATTAAAATAGAAGTCACAACCTTGATTCATGTGTGATTTTTTAAAAAATAGACCTAATGGACATATTCCTAAAAAGTTATGTTACGTTTAATCTCTAATCTTATCATTTAAATTTTGGGTCTACCAGAAATTTTTATTGGGCTATCAATAATTGGATTTAAACAATAGATGATCCATTGGATTTATAGATAGTATAAATTAAATAGATATAATTTAATGTTGTAATACTATACCTCTATATGTTAAATATTTAAATATTTGTCGATGTTAACTTTTAAAATTATACAGATTTTTTTTAAATAACAAAAAATCATATTATCTAACAATGATTAATATTTACTACCTTAAACCAATGAAAACAATTTTTAAACTATAGAGTTTATTTTAAAAATTAAACAAAAACTAAATGTTTAATTATTTACTCGATAATATAAATTTATGAAGCGAAAAAATTAATTTTTTTAAAAACTTTATAATTTGTGAAATGTTACAATATCTTTGAATATAACAATAAAACAATATTTTACTAATTTTTATATATATATCGATTTTAATAATGAAATAATAATCCGAAAATATATATATAGAAGAAGATACAAATACATGTGAAAGTTTGAAACAATCTATTCAATCAAAAAAATATACCGTGAAATTATTATGTTTTAAAAATTGATAGACACATATATATTATAATATATATTAATTTAGAATTGAAAACAAAATATTTATATAAAAATAAATGAAAACAAAAACTCGCGCGGTTGCGCGGATAGAGATCTAGTTTATGCTTAAAACAACGATCACACTAGCTAGTTTATCCACGTTTAGTAGCCAGCATAGTGTTAGCTAAATGTAGAAACATACAGAATTAGAATTATGTCCCGGTTTAGTAGCTAAACATATTGTCATTTAACTTTATTCAGAATAAAAACAAGATAATAGTCGATAATTTTTGTCCCCACTACATTCGAATATTCGATTGGTGAAATAGAAAAAGAATACACACGCGTGTCGATAATAATAAATGAAAGCCAGATATTATGATGATTGGCACAGAAATTGATTTTGCAGATATTCCAAATAAGAAGAAGAAGAAGAAGAAGAAGAGATAAAAGAAAAGAATCTGCTTTATAGGCCTTGAATGTATGGTGCGGGATGAGGATACAAATTTGTTACCATTCAACCTAAATTTTGTTTGATAATTTTTATAATTAAAAAATGATAAATTAAGAAAAAGGGAGGGGCGGGACAGAGCTGTGTGCTGAACCGCATGTGCAGTTGAGAAGATACGCAACAGGTGTGGTTCAAGATATACTATTCACAAAAATTTATTTTTATTTTTTTTAGTTGTTTAAAATACAAGAACACAACTTAAACCAATAAAATTTTCTTCATGGTGTCGTTAAGAGATTATTTATTAAAAAAAAATTATTTTTATTGTATACATTTATTTACTATATCATGATATTATCTTTACTTATATACTTTATTTTATTTTGTCTATATAATTATAAATATATTCACTCAATTACATCAATACTATTTTTCGGTTCGGTTCCGATTTGATTTTTTCGTTTCTTTCAGCTCTAGAAATTTAAGATATGTGTGAATATTAACAAAGTTTGGTTCGCTTTCGGTTCGGTTATATTGATTTTCGGTTTGGTTCAGATAACAAAATTGGAAACCAACTTATATCCGAGGTTATTCGGTTCTGTTTTTTTTTGTTAATTTGGATTAAAAAGTAGAAAAAAAAATTTCAGATAAAATACCAGATTTGTTTTTCAGATTTTGATAAAAACTCGAATAATTCAAATAATTTAAAATATTATGGATAAAAAGTATTCTAGTAATTCAATTTTTAAGTATTTTGAATTATAAATAATATTTTATATTTTTCCGCACTTTTTAATTTATAATCACCATTCAAACATTCGTCCCGCACTATCTATTACTTTGGTCACCATTCACATATTGTTTTGAACCGCTTCTTTTAGACGAATCGCACTTGTCCTGCAGTATGCGTTCTGTTAGCATAAACCGCAGTTAAACCGCATCGCACTACTTTATCCGTTTGTCCCACACCGCTCAAACCACTGTTACCATTGGGAGCCATAATAAGACTGAGAATCTCTTTTGTCACTTTGTAGTTTCTAGTCATGGAATCCACTATATGCATATGCTCAATCCAATACGTGGCGCAAACACAGTGGCACCTAATATTAATGCTTATTTATATATTTCTATTTTGTTTATCGATATGGTTATAATTACTATAAATGAATAAAGACATGTTTAGTGTGTTTGTTCTGTTGTTGTCCTTACGTGTTGCCTTTGCTGTATTACAATGTCTAGTTGTCGAAAATATGTAATCTTCGAAATAACTTGTTATTGTGTCTTCATTCAGTTTCATATATACTTAATACAATGTATATTATTGGCTAAAAATGTGTATATATATTCAACTCTGTCATCTAATCGATATATAGTGTCACTTATTTGTGTAAGAACAAACTAAGAAGAGAAAAACACAAAACAGTTCGTTGATACTTTTCATTTAGGCAGCGAAAAATCAATTCATCCGATAAACAGATACTCCTTCCATTTCTGAATAAGTGTTTTTTTGACATTTTTCACACAAACTAAAAAAGTAACGGAAATATATACAAGTTGTTATTAATTATATCTTTCTAACCAATAGTATTTGAGATAAATAAAATTATTTATAAAACTAATGCAATTCGTAATTAATTTTCAGCTGAAAATAAGTATAATTTGCATTGAAATTGTAAAGTGTCATTTTTTGTGTAACAAGAAAAAAAAACTAGAATGACATTTATTATTAAACAAAACGAATATAATCTTATATTAAACGACTCAATCTATCCTTGGGATTGATCAGCGTTCAAGATTAAAGGTTCACATTAACTTAATAGTGATAATAAATTGAGCTTTTCAGTTAGAAATAAATTAACAAACTAAAGATCAAAAAAATGATAACGTAAGAGCCAACCACCAAGATTCTAGTTGACAAAGTAAATAACTTATTTTGTGTCTGCGTGGAATCTAACCCGTCGATGATTTGACTGGGGCTAACATATCACTTTTCGCCAAACTCAAACAGTATATAAGAAATTTCATTCGTGTCGTTAGAACATTTAATATTAATATACAATGTACAATTTAAAATATTTTGATAAAAAACTAAGATATTTATACAAACATAAAATCTGACTTCAAAACAACGCGTTTAAAAAAAAACTCAAAACAACATCAATTAAATAACTCAACCACCGATAGAACATATGTAACAAGTACAATTTTTTCAAAATAAATAAATTAACTACAAGAGGTACAGCGTCGAAAATATGACATGAACTTATAATTTGTGCGTCGGCCAAATTAGAACTTAGAAAGAAAAGGAGAATAAAATTTCGGGTCGACAGATATCAAATTTTGTACTTGGGACTCTAGGGAATCATAGTTGCTTGATGATATTTGCCTGATGTTGTTTGATAGTTCGTAGCAAATTTTATAAAGAAAAATATTATAAATTCAATAAAAACTTTACTTTTAAACAAAAATTCACATAACAAATCGTCAATCTCCAAAATCATTACAGATAGACAATGTTACAATGAGGTTGAGAATGGTAACCATAAAGCGGGGCGTTTTTATGCTGAGAGAGAAATAACGCTTTTGTGACCATTCAAGAAAATTCACCTTTGTCACAAAAAACGCACTTCAATAAAAAAAAAGCAAAAAGTAAATACGCGAAATATTTTTGTATTCATGTAGAATCTAAAAAACGCACTTTAGTACCCTCACGTAAAAGACAGCGGTTCAGTTGAAAACCGCACATGTATTTACTTTTTTTTTTTATAAGGCACATGTGTTTCAACTATAAACTAGAGAAAATTGGAGAAGTGGATCGGGCGCGAGTTATCGAATTGGGCTTTGGGTCACGGGAAATTTTTATTTACTGGAATGGGTCGCACACTTTTTGACCTTGCGCAAGTCTTCCAAAAATTACGTGAGACACCCTTATCGACTAAAAGAATAACGATAATGCCACGCATCCTTCGCACGTGAGAGCCCTCACTCTTCCCTAGTCAGACGATCCAATAACTTCGCGACCATCACCGTTTACCGAAAAACCACCGGCAAATAATTACAATAATTATTCGTATTTCTCGATCTGTAAACCCAGAATTCGAAAAGAAAGTCGAAACGTCCCGAACCCAGTCGAAAAGTCCTGCACAATCTACTCGAAAACTCCTGCAGAACCAGCATTTTCTCTCTCCAAATTTCTTCCAAATCGCCGGTTATGGTCTTTAAAGCAAAGAAGAAAGCACCGATTGTCCGGCGGAACGCTGGATCCCCCGCCGATGTCGCTTAACAGTCGGCGTGTCGGAAATCTCAGCGGTATCCAGGTTAGTTGTTACGTCCACTGTTCTAAACATCCAAATTTCCTTGCATGTGTACACCGATCTTCGAATTAGATGCTCAGGTCCTTCTCTGTTTGTATTGTTTTTTCCCAGTGATGACGCTCCTTGGTTGTTTCTATTCTCTGCTCATGTCCTCCTCTTATTAATTCCCCTTCTGTTTATTTTATAGTTTCTGATTCTGGCGAGGAGGGGACGGTCTCATCGATACACTCGACCGTACAGAGACCAATTGCAGATATGGTTATTGGTCAGCTTGAGGAGGCCGAATCTTCCTCGAAATTGCCTCCGAAGCTTTTGGCTTGGGGTTGTTACCCAACAAAATTGCGTCCCAATATTTACTCGAAGGCTCAGGTCATCGGAACTATTGCGTCTTGTCTCCAGGGTTCCAAAGACATGGACGTTATAATGTTGGCTCAATTTGGCAGGCTATTTGAGTTGCATGTTGCTCGTTGCCACAACTCTGCGAAGCTAATTAACAGCTTCCTCTGCTGTCAGCTTCTGGCCGTTAGCAAGTATGAGCTTTGGTTCCACTTTGCGACTCATCCTCTCCGCTTCTCATTGGATGAGTTTCACCAAGTAGTTGGGTTGAACTGCAGAGCTTTCGATGCTGTCGATTCTGAAGCAGAGGACGACCTGATGTGTCGCAGTCCACAAATCAGTACATGGAACCAGTTCAGCATGGAGTTCATGACGTTCTGAACATTTCAACTGTGGTTCATGTTTTTTACCGTACTGGACAGACTGACCGTGCAGTGTACTGGACAGACTGACCGTGCAGTGTACTGGACCATCCCGCATGCGTCCGGAAATGAGCTTTGGCTGGAACCATGGCCGGATGACCGATCTGACCGTATTGGAGCCTGCCTTTCCTGTCCAACTTGACATTTTAAGACATATGGTCGAGCTAGAATCCACTTTGGACGAGCTGGACGAAGTGACACTTACTTGGGCGAGCTAGATGAGCTGAGTGACCTAAGTGACACTACTCTGGAGATGGATGAGCTGAGTAAGCTTAGTGACACTAGATTGGAGCTGAATGAGCTAAGTAACACTGAAGATGGAGCTGGCTCAGCTGCTAGGCGAAATGGGACTTTTCAGCCCAAAGAAAAGTTCATAAAAAGTTCATTATGGGATTGTTTCTTTCCAAATTCGACCAGTCCTTTCCTCGGTCCATTTCAAGCCCATTCTCATCAAGAATACCAAGAGGGAGTCAGCAAGGAAGTCTTGGTCGTGCATGGGAAAAAGAAGTCAACAAAAATCATTAATTTCGGTCTTTAGTCAAAGTCTTCATTTCTAGTTTCTATGTCTTGTTTTTAGCACATTCTTCTTTGGATTTCTACAACTTGTAATCCTATAAATAAGGCCTAAGAGCCATGAAATAAGATAGATTGTTTTCCCCTTTGTTTTGAGTTGAAACTCTTTGTTCTTTGTAGAATTTTTCTTTGTTTCTTGGTGAGTCATATCCAAGTAAACATTCCTCAAAATCGTTGGACTTGTGAGTCATATCAAGCAACGACTAGAGACCCTTCTTTTGGTGGACTTGTGAGTCATATCAAGCACCAACTGAAGTCGGGAATATCGGAGGCCTTCCGCAACCTTCGTGCGACCCTTCAATCCACCAGTTCTCCTTCCGGAGTTAATATACAAATCTGATCCAGTCGAGTGAGCCGATCTTTGGGTCCTTCACGACCCAGGTTCAACTGTGTGGCACGAGCTTTTTGATACAGCGGTTGGTGACATTACGGTGTCTGATGTCCTTAAAATGCTTCGCAATCCATATTTCGCACCCTGGAAACGTGTTCATTTGGCTCTCATTGCGCTGGTTGACGGTGTTATATGTTGTAGTAACAAATGGCTCAAGCTGACCCCGAAGTATGTCGAGATGCTTTGCGACGTAGTGTACTTCTTGGACTATCCTTGGGGTAGAGAGTCATTCTTGAAGACTCTACCGCGTTTGCTGCCACCTTATACAAGCGAAGACCCACTGGGAGAAATGCGCCACCACTTATCTCAACAGACCACAGCTGCCTATGGATTCCCTTTGGCTCTTCAGTTGTTCGCTTTTGAAGCGGTGCCTTTGCTGTTGGCTAAGATTCCCAACGCACAGTCCACCGACAATTTCTTAGTTAACCCTCCCGCTTGCGAGAACACTGTCACCATTCTAAGTGTCAATGACATTGTTGAAGTCGAAGAAGATCCATATGTGAGTTTGCGGTTCTCTCTTTCACATTTCAATTATGTTTTCGATATATTATTTAGTATCTAAAACATCTATTAATATCTTCAATATTTTTTATTCTTCACAAGTTAACCGTTCAATTCATGCCTACTCTGGAAGCTGAACGATACATGTGGTTGGACGAGGTTGCAGACCAGCGTGTGATGCATTTGGTTGACCTGATGCTTAGTGGACATCATTTTCAAAAATCAGATTTCCCAGGTGGAGACACTTTATTTGCCCCCGTTGTAGATGACAAAGAAAACGTGGGAAAAGGTGTGCGTAAGGTGGCCCAACGTAATGATCAACCCGTCCACTGCCGCAATCTGCGCCCCGTAAACCTGCTGCAGTTATAATCGAGGGCATCTCTTCATCTGAAGATAGGGAACCAGAGGCTCGCCCTCAAGCAGACAGGTGTACGCATGAAGATTTGAAGCCGTGGATAGAACAGCAGTTCAAACAGCTGGCTAGTGCCTTCCAGAAATAAATAGGAGAGTTGGGGAGAAATTTATGCTGATGTCACTGTGGTTTGCGTGAAGGTGCCATCGACCAGACCCGCAAAAGGAAGGTAAACAAACGACGATAATCATGGACTGTCCGGGTCTCCTAAGAGTGATGGTCCCCACACTGAGCGCACCAACCGGAAGGCAAAAAACACAAAATCGGTGGTTAATACACCTGGTGTGAGCAAACATTTGTATTCTCTTCGGTCAGGCGAAGGCATGGATTTTTCCGACGAGCACTACAAGAAAACATTACCTTAACGACTACAATATTAGTAGCTAGTTGGTCGTAATATGGGCTTTACGACCAATTAACTTCGAAAATCGATTGGTCGTTAGAAGCTGGTCGTAATTAATTAGTAGAGGCACATTGGTCGTAATATTACGACTAAACGAGTTAGTCGTAAATCAGACGTAAATGTACGACTCAGACAATTGGTCGTAAGTTAATCGTAAAAACATTAGTCGTAAAGGTGACACACATTTACGTCTCATATATTAGACGTACATTGGTCGTAACCATACGACCAATTTACCTCTTGTGTCGATGTTTATCAGTCGTAATGTAGCGACCGCTTTACATAGACGTTAGATGTTCATTGGTCGTAATTTGGCCAACTTTATTTATTTATTTTCGAATTTCGTATTTATTTACGAATTTTTTATATTAATTAAAATCAAATATTTAAATTTAGTTTGATTTAAATTTTTAAAATTTGATAAAATTAAAAGAAAATATCTAACATCCGGAAACATAATAATATCCATGATATAAGACATTCAAAATACAAATTAATTAAAACCGAAAAAACTAAGTATTAAAGTTTATTTCGTCGAAGAGGTCGGAACTATGCTCATCCGCACGTCGCTCTAAATCCGCCTGCTCTTCCGGAGTGCGCTCGGGGATAAAGGTCGGACGTAGAGACTGCCACCTAGAGGCAGGGGCCGGGGTTACGTTTGGGTTTGACTCTATCATCAGATCAAACATATTTGCCATAACCGTAAATTTGTCCCTGTGGTCGGCTATGACTTCTTTGGCAGCTGTCAAATCCCTACGGAGAGAAGATTCTTCTTCCATTCTTGCAGCGTGTTAAGCTCTCGCCCTCGGGACATCGTTCACAGTCCCAATCCCGACCATACGTCCCCTTTTCTTCTGGACAACAATCAATTAATAAATAGATATTAATTAGTACATATGTGAAACTAAGTTAAAGAATAAAAAATGTAAATAAACATATATTTAAAAGATCGAATATTTTACCTGCCCAAAAATTTTGTCTTGTTCTACGGTGGACAGCTGGACCGGTGCACCTTCCGGATTTTATTGCGACAACTGAGTCTGGACCTCCTGGATCCGAGCCTCAACACTGTTGCAGATCCTCTCTGCTTGAGGATGCGAAAAGGTGCCATCAGAATGCTGGTGTGTCGTCTTGTAAAGTCGGGCCAGAGATGGTGGTGCTCCTTCTTCGGCAGCCTGTATAAAAAAAAATTTTAATTAAACTCACGCATTCAATAAATACTTAATTAATATACATTTAATAAAATTAAGAAAGATCGAAGACTTACAATTTGTAGTGCCCTCCCAACGTGTGGAATCTGTCCGGAAGTATGAGGTACTGGCAGTTTTCCATCATCATGACGGGTCAACCGAGCCGTAGAGCAAGTGAGAGACCTTTGAACTTTCTTAGGCAAATTCCAATAAGCCTTCAAACCCTTCCAAACGTCATTGTTGAGGTAGGCTTCTTTTGCGTCGTCCCCCATAACCCTCCACTTCTCCTCCCAATCACCAACAATGTTCTTTAGGCGAGCCATCGTCTTTTTGTAGAACGCTGCCTTCACCGTTTCGTTGACAGCAATGGACCAATTCCATTTTTGGTACAAAAAATCATTAATAAAAAAAATTGAATTAAATAAATTATTTTTTTAAATAAAAAATAAATAAAATTATATTTAAAACTAACCGCGAAACACTTGAACCAAGTCCTCCGAACGTGGTCAGGTGTAAGAGACCAGTTCAGATGCGCTTCCCGGAAGTTTGCCCTGATGATATCTCCAACGCACTGTCCCACACAATTGTCCGTCAATAACCTACAAAATTTGAAAGAATACATATATTTAGACCAATATGTATAATTAGTATATTTAAATGCAATTAAAACTTTAATATATTAAAAATTACCAGTAAGTGTGGGGTGGTCGATCTGGATCGATGATTGGTAAACCTTCTCGTCCCGGCATCTGGAGAAGGTCTTCCACTGTATATCTTGCATATGATGCATTCAGTGGCACCATCAAGTCTGGATGAACAGCTGCAGGAGCCAGAGCATCTTCGGGAGCAGTAGACTGCTGCTGAGGATGGTGTGGAGGATGATGCTGCTCATACCGAGGCTGCTGTGGAGGCTCATC
>NC_027750.1:38578163-38578683 GCF_000695525.1 Brassica oleracea var. oleracea
GAATCTGTCCGGAAGTATGAGGTACTGGCAGGTTACCATCATCATCGCGGGTCAACCGAGCCGTAGAGCAAGTGAGAGACCTTTGAACTGACTTAGGCAAATTTCAATAACTCTTCAAGCCCTTCCAAACGTCATTGTTGAGTAGGCTTCTTTTGCGTCCTCCCCCAAAACCCTCCACTTCTCCTTCCAATCACCAACAATGTTCTTTAGGCGAGCCATCGTCTTTTTGTAGAACGCTGCCTTCACCGTTTCGTTGACAGCAATGGACCAATTCCATTTTTGGTACAAAAAATCATTAATAAAAAAAATTGAATTAAATAAATTATTTTTTTAAATAAAAAATAAATAAAATTATATTTAAAACTAACCGCGAAACACTTGAACCAAGTCCTCCGAACGTGGTCAGGTGTAAGAGACCAGTTCAGATGCGCTTCCCGGAAGTTTGCCCTGATGATATCTCCAACGCACTGTCCCACACAATTGTCCGTCAATAACCTACAACATTTGAAAGAATACATAT
>NC_027750.1:38578801-38590059 GCF_000695525.1 Brassica oleracea var. oleracea
TCGTCCCGGCATCTGGAGAAGGTCTTCCACTGTATATCTTGCATATGATGCATTCAGTGGCACCATCAAGTCTGGATGAACAGCTGCAGGAGCCAGAGCATCTTCGGGAGCAGTAGACTGCTGCTGAGGATGGTGTGGAGGATGATGCTGCTCATACCGAGGCTGCTGTGGAGGCTCATCGTACTGGGGAAAGAATTGATCAGGGTCATCAAACTGCGGACAGTAAGCTTCAGGGTCATATGCTTGTGGAGGCACATACGGAGCAGTAGGAACTTGGCTCTCAGGGACATTCTCTTGGTCAGATGCTGTGCCGGAAGTAGAAGCTGATGGATTTGGCTGTCCGAGAAAGGTACTCGCGTAAGTGTTTTTAGGCGCAAGGTTCCTAAGTCTCTGTCTACCGCCAGCCATAGCAATATCGTCACTCTGAAAAGAAAAAAACAAAAAATATAGATGGTTATAAACAATTCAAATTTTTTATATAAAAATAATCTAAACCCCCTGTTTGGAAACGCGGTAGGCGCTACGCGTGCGGTCGGGTAAGGCCTAGCGCCGAATCAATTAAGCGGAAACTATTCGGGGAGTAATCGGTGATTTGTTTTAGGTTATGTATAATATATTTCTAAAATAAAACGTAAACACAGTGTGTTGTAGGGGTAAAAGCCCTTGCATTTAACCAAGGGACCCGACTTCAATGCCCTGCTATTGCAATTTATTAGCTATTTTAGGTTTTTCTTTAATGAAGGGTTTCTTCCTCTTTAGGTTTTTGGTTCTCTGCAACTGTAAAAAAGCGACGGCTATCGGATTTTGACGGGTTTTGCAGCAATTTTCTTCGTTTTTCTTGTTGTTTTTGCCAAAACTTCACAAATATAAAGTAGATTATTAGATTTATAGGTCCAAAAACGTAAAAAAAAATAGTTTTTCGAGTCCTCGGGTCGGGTCCTTCCGGGTCTGGGTCTTTCGGGTTGAAGAGTAGAGGACCCGATAGGGTAATTTGAATTTTTTGGTTTCGGGTCAGTTCGGTTTTTGTCGGATCCGGGTCGGGTCGGTCCTTGAGTGTAAAAACCGGTAATACCCGACATTTTTCGGTTTAAAAAAAATGCGGTTCGGTTATCGGGTTTTCGGGTCGTTTTGAGGTTTTCAGGTCTATTTATGGGTTCACGGGTCGGGTTTTCTCTGATTTCGGGTACAAAATAGAATTTTCGGGTAGAAAATACCCTGTTTGCCCGAGATTAACTTGTAGACTTGTACTAAAAACCTGCAATTAGCTACCTGTAATGCTTACAATTTACAAACCTGCAATCCCAATGCTTACAATTTTACTAGCACATTTTAAACTTAATAGCAACAATAACAAACTGATCAAGTAGTTTCATAACATAAATGTCATAAAACCCACACACAAGTTTAACATAAGTCATAAGTAGAGTAGTAGACATAACAACTTAACAACAACAAACTGATCAAGTAAAACTTCAAAAAATAAAAGCTAGGCAACGAGAAAGAAAACACAACAACAAGATATTCAGTCTTGAGTCTCCAACAGCCGCAATCAGTAGCTTTCAAGCTTGAAAGATAGGTTCAAATTCTGGAAAAAAAAAACAGTGAAGATCATTATAGTGGACATAAAGATGAAAGAGATTAGAAACGAGAAATTATACCTCTCATAAGAGCATCTTCCTCTTCTATCAGCTTAAGCATTTTTTCTTTTCCTGGAATTCCTTTTCCTTTGAGTCTAATCTCACATTTGAGCCACTGCTCCGTGCACATCAACACATCTATCATATAGTGAGTCAAGCAGCTTCTGCGTGGGTCTAAAATTCGGCCACTGGTGCTGAAAGCCGACTCTGAAGCAACAGAACTCACTTGCATTGCAAGTACATCCCTAGCTAACAATGATAGAACCGGATACTTTGCACTATTAACCCTCCAGAAAGAGAGTACATCATACTCTAAACCACCTAAAAGGTTTGGAATCTCTACATTCTCTTTCAGATAAGTATCCAACTCACTAGTATTTACCTGAAATCCGGTTTCTTGAATAAGCCCATTACCAAGTACTGTCCTCTGAGACACTTCATATCCTAAATGATCTTGTGACTGAGATTGAGACTGAGACTGAGACTGAGATTGAGAAGATGGTCCTTGTCCTTGACCTTGAGACTGACAATTAAATGTTGAACCCGAACCACCACCAGTGCCACTGCCATTGTACAGATCTAACAAAGTCCTTAAAATGTCCTTGATTTCATCTTCTTCCAAATGAGTAACCTCAACCGAGCCTTCTCCATACAGCTTCTCAAATAGCTTTTTGGTAACCTTCATCTTCTTGGTTGGATCAAGAACACCAGCGACAATGACAAGTTTATTCATCTTCTCAGGATTTGTCCCAAATGGATTCCAATACTTGCCTAGCTTCCCTAACATGTTTGCTGCCTTAGACCTTAAAGCTTCATCAGGACCAGGAGCATTTCTTAAAGCTGTGATGTTTCTCGTGACTGTGACGATCGCATGATACAATTTATGCGCAGCAATAGAGTTTGTTGCAGACATAACCAAAGTAGCTTTGTAGAAAATGATTAAGAACTGGACTAACCTATCCACTGCTTCCCAATAATCTTTACTTGGTGGTCCAACTCATTTTTTTCCATCCACAATTTCATTGAAGTAGTCGTTGTAAGGCTTGTCCTCAGCTTCCATCTTCTCAAAAGCCACCCTGAACTTCATTGCTTGTTCTAACATCAAATAGGTGGAATTCCACCTAGTTTTCACATCTAAAAGTAAGCTCCCTCTCTGGATTCTTCGTGACTTTACATGTCGCTCAAACGAAGTCTGCCTTGGAGTTGAAGACCTCACAAAATAAATGGCATTGCGAATGGCGTTGACACTGCTTTCTATCTCCAGTAAACCTTCTTTAACAATAAGATTGAGAATGTGAGTAACACACCTAAAATGCAGATACTTTCCATCTAGAACCAGTGCCTCATCCCCATTTTTCTCAATAAAAGCTTCCTTAAACTTCCTCAATGCTGAACCATTAGCTGTGGCATTATCTACGGTTATGCCATACAATCGTTTGATACCCCATTCCTCTAAGCAATCAAGAAGTACCTTAGATATTGTTGATCCTTTGTGATCATACACATTCTTGAATCCAATGATGAGCTTCCTCAACTGCCATAAGTTGTCTATAAAATGAGCTGTGATCACCATATAACTGGAACCGGTATGAGGAACAAGCCAGATATCAGTCGTCAGTGAAAGCCGCTGCTTGTTCTCGTTAAGAAGCTTCTTCATTTCCTCTTTCTTTTTCACAAAGGTCTCAACAATATCACGGGTTGCTGTTCTTCTAGAATGAGGCACGTACAGCTTAGTTCTGTCGCAGAAATCCCTCCAAGCTACGCTCTCAACCCAAGATAAAGCCAACTCTCCCACAACCATCATCTCATTTGTCGCTTGTCTGAAGACAGATTCAGATACTTTGCACACTCTCATGTTACCATCTTCTCCGACATCTAAAGCTCCTTGATTATTTTCTTTGTTCACAGCCTGCCATGCTTAGTAAGACTTGCACGCAAGAGTCACATGTTTCTTCAAGCTCGTTGTTCCTAATTTTGTTGCTTATGCCATCTCTTTCCCACAGTAGTTGCAGATGGCTCTATCATTATCTTCTTTCTTTCTAGTGAAGTGCTCCCATACCTTTGACGTCCTCTTCTTTTCTGATCTTGAACCACTTGCACCTTCTGGTTTCTTACGTTTTGCTTTCTTGCAAGAGATTGGAGTCTCAACTTCATCTGCTGATTTATCTAACTCTGACTCTGAACCATCATCACAAGACGCCATCTACATTATAAACAAGACAACATTGAACTCTAAATAAGAAAGAAGCTTCAAAGAAAGAAGTACATAACATAGGAACAGAAAAATGTCAAGATTGGAGAATCAAACTCGGATTAAAACAAAACCATAAACACAAATCATAATCACAATTGGATTAAACCAAAAACATAAACAAGACTCAAATCAAAAGTTCGAGGCTTACCCTAGTTTGATTTGTAGACAACGCTGTCGCTGATGAAGAAGTGGGTAGGGTTAGAGGATTTTGATGAAGAACTTGATTCTGATGAGATTCCAGTTTGATATTGTTTGATTTTGGATTTGGAGTTTATAAATCGACAAACTCTTCGATTCAATTGCTTATGGGGGAAGTGGAACTGATTTTGGAAAGTAAGAGGTTAATGGTACATCGGGGAAGGGAATAGCCGAATAGTTGAAGTAGGTAGGTAGGGTTGGTTTCGGGTCTAATAAAACCCTATCGGGTATAGGGTAATTTTTGGGTCAGGTACTAGACCCGCGGGTCCTGAGAAGTAAGACCCAATAGGGTAATTTGGTTATACCCGTACCCGACCCGAACCGGGTTTTTCGGGTCGGTTCCGGGTCGGGTTGTCGGGTACGGGTAAAATGCCCAGGCCTACCCTATAGCATGTTCTCGGCCATTTAATCGGCTAGATGGCCGAGTTTTAGAACAGGGTCTAAACATATTCTAATTCGATCATAATCTAACTCCATCCTAATCTACTTCCATCCTAAACTAATTCCAAACCTAATCTAATCACCTAACTAACCAACTAAAACTAAAAAAAAAAAAAAAATTACCTAGAAAGAGAAGTGATGTCGTTGTTAGAGAGAAGGGAATGAGCAACCAAATGGCTTCGCGAGGTCTGTGTATATATAAAATTTTGGTGTTAGTCGTAAATGAGTTGTAATTTTACGACCAATGAGAAACTATCGGTCGTAAAGGGGTCGTAAATTTATGACTAATGGGGGACCAAATATTATTACGACCAATTAGGAACTAATTAATTTTTCCATTTACGACCAATGAGAGACTAGCAATCGCAAAAGAGAAGTAAATTTACGACTAATGTGGGACGAAGTCCTTTACGACCAATGAGGGACGAAGAACATTACGACCAACTAGGGACGAAGTACATAACGACCAATTAGGGACTACCAACTAGAGACTTACGTAGGTCTCGCCTTGTTTCTTCCCACCTGTGATTCCATTATCTTTCTTCTCCTTCTTTTTTTTTTCAAATATTTCTAATTTGAAAAACAAACTGGTGAGTAATTATCTTTGATTTGAGAGGTTTTACGGCTAATTAGCTTTGTCTCATTTCAGATTAGTCGTAACGGAGTCGTATATTACGACTAATTAGCTTCGATTCATTTTAGATTAGTCGTAAGAGAGTCGTATTTTACGACTAATTAGCTTTGACATATTTTAGATTAGTCGTAACTGAGTCGTATTTTACGACTAATTAGCTTCGACATATTTTAGATTATTCGTAACTGAGTCGTATTTTACGACTAATTAGCTTTGGTTTGTGTTTATACCCTAAAACCGAAACCTCAAACCCCAAACCACAAACATCATAAGTTTTATACACTTCTAAACCCCAAACCACAAACATCATAATTGAGCAAACATGATCTAATAAGTTATATATATATATATATATATTATTTGTATATTCATAATTGAGAAAACAAGATCTAATAAGTTTTATACACTTCTAAACCCCAAATCACAAACATCATAACTGGTGGGGTCAAACCAGTCACATTTGAAGAGAACGCATTTTAGCTTCACCAGGCCGGGGAACTCCACTTCGATGATCTCTTGTAAGATTCCATAGAAATCAGTTTCACCTTTCACACATACTCCATAGTTCATTGTTGCTCGCCGACTTCCATATTCGTAAGTGTGAAAAGTGTAGCCTCGTGTGAAATACATAGATGTTGTGGTGACCTTAGCGACCGGACCTTGTATCATTTCGTGAAACCACTGAAGATAGAATGGATCATCATAATCAACCTGGATCATAACCATATATATATAAATATATAACTTCATTAATTATATAATAAAATAACATATTTAATTAATTATATTGTGATGTATACCTGTGTTTTATGCCAATATATATGACCATTAAAGAGTTGGTCTTAATTATATACCTGAGTTTTCAACCACTTCACAAAATGTTGGTATTTCTTTTTGTTGAGATCATTGGTTGATATCCCTAGAATAGCTTCTTCAACTTGGGCAACGAAATCGCTGTTTTATACCAATATATATGATCATTAATGAGTACTATATATATGTGTGGTAAAATGTAACGGCCAAATTAATTTTAATTACCTTTCAAATGACTCAATCTCCTCGCAGTTAAGGAGTTTATATGTGTGTGCACGGTGAGCGTCATCTGTACTCGAGCACCAAACTTCTTTCAGTTTCCCACCTAGACGTCCAATCTGACAGAATATGTCTGGAACATCTTCAACAAAATATGTCGGCATAACACCACCATCATCACATCTGTTCGTAGTCATTTTCCGTGTCCGGACATGGGACCCAAAGTAGTACGACCTGAAGTGATATGTTTCCTCATTCAAATTCCCAGCAACTATTGAACCTTCCACCGTAGCCAGATTTTTTGCTTTTCCTTTCAAATATTTCATGGCTCGCTCGTAAGGATACATCCATCCATTATCAACAGGTCCACGAAGCAATGCCTCGTACGGAAGGTGGACAACTAAATGTTCCATGACGTCAAAAAATGACGGAGGAAAATTTTTCTCCAAGTTGCACATCAAGATCGGGATATTCTCATCAAGTTGTCTGATGACATCTACAGTTAAGGTGCGTGCGCTAAGATCTCTGGAAAAGATTTCAGATGCCTACAAATGTACAAGCCAACGTAAGATACTTTTTATAAGTTTTTTTTCCAACAAGAAGTAATAATAACTTTGTTTGTTACCTGCAAGTGCCTCGTGAACATTTTTTGGAAGCAACTCCGCAAATGCAAATGGTAGAAGTCGTAGCAAAAACACATGACAGTCATGACTCTTCATCCCTGAAAACTTCTGTCCCTACTGATCAACACATCTTGATAGATTTGAAACATATCCATCAGAAAACTTCACATCTGATGCTACCCACTTGAACAACGCTGCTTTTACTTCTGCTAATAATAACTTTGTTTGTTACTGCAAGTGCCTCGTGAACATTTTTTGGAAGAAACTCCGCAAATGCAAATGGTAGAAGTCGTTGCATAAATACATGACAGTCATGACTCTTCATCCCTGAAAACTTCTGTCCCTACTGATCAACACATCTTGATAGATTTGAAACATATCCATCATAAAACTTTACATCTGATGCCACCCACTTGAACAACGCTTCTTTTGCTTCTGCTGACAATCTCAAAATGGAAACCAAAATTTTCCCATCGTTTCTAATATGCAGCTCAATCCTAGAACATAATGCAGGCAAATCCAACCTTGAGTTCTTGTTATCTTTTGTCTTCCCGGGGACGTTCAACAATGTTTTGATGATGTTGTCAAAGAAGTTCTTCTCTGTATGCATCACATCAAGATTGTGGCGTAGAAATAGATATTTCCAATATGGAAGTTCCCAAAATATACTCTTCTTGTGCCAATTATGTTGTGTCCCGTAACCAGCAGACATATTTGCAGTAGTATGCCAATTACCCCCTTTCTTGACTGTGTCTTGTGCACCATAGTAATCAATATACTTCTCGATTTCCTCTCCAGATAAATATGGTGGAGCGGTGTCTCGTACAATCCTTTTTGACCGAAACAATTTCATGTTCCTTCGGTACGGATGGTTAATGGGAAGAAATCTCCGATGACAATCAAACCAGGCCGTCTTCCTACCATTCTTCAGCTGAAATGCGTCTGTGCTTCCCATACAATAAGGACAAGATAGCCTCCAATGCGTCGTCCAACCTAACAACATCCCGTATGCAGGAAAGTCACTAATGCTCCACATAAGAACTGCTCGCATTCTAAAGTTTGTTCTCGTTGAACAATCATATGTCTGCACGCCTGTTGACCATAATTCCTTCAATTCTTCTATCAAAGGCTGTAGAAAAACATCAAGGGACCTCTTCGGATGTTTTGGGCCAGATATCAATATACTCATGAAAAGCAATTTCTTTTCCATACACATCTCTGGTGGAAGGTTGTATGGCAACAAGAAGAAAGGCCAAAGCGAATATTGTCTTTCAGACATTCCAAATGGACTAAAGCCATCTATGCAGAGCCGAAGATAAACGTTGCAGGGGTTGCTTGCAAAATCAGGGTACATCGAATTCAATTGTTTCCACGCTTTTGCATCAGAGGGATGATTGATCTCGCCTTCCTTCTGAGTATGTTCTGCATGCCATCTCATCGCTGCTGCCGTCTTTTCAGATTGATATAATCTCTTCAGTCTATCCTTAATAGGTAAGTACCACATCCGCTGGTACGTCACCCTATTTTGCCCACGTCTTTGCGGTTTATATCGTGGCTTCTTGCAAAATTTACACTCTAACAATTCTGCATTTTCTCCCCAGTATATCATACAGTTGTCTATACACACATCAATCATCTCCGAAGGTAAGCCAAGGCTATGAACCAGTTTCTGAATCTCATAATAAGATTCAGCACACAAATTATCTTCAGGCAAATACTCTTTAAACAACTGAGCCCATGCATTTATACAAACTTCAGGTAAGTTATGATCAGTTTTGATATTCATCATCCTAGCTGCCAATGATAATTTATAAAGACCTTCTCTACAACCTTCATAAATTGGCTCATTAGCTGCTGCTAGCATTTAATAAAATCTTTTTGCATCCAAGTTAGGCCCCTTTATATTTTCTACCTCCTCTATTACTGATCATGTTTCACGAAATGCATCTGTAACCATATCATGCATCCTATTATGACCTACCATATGATCCCCTTGAAGGTTACAACTTTCAGAAGGCAAATGTGGTTCATCTCTATTACGAACTTTTTCAACCTGATTACTACTACTAGCTTCATTCATATTATCACCTTCTCTGTGGTTAAACCAGATATAATAATGTGGAGTAAATCCTCTATTTACTATATGTTTCCAAACCGTTTCAGTGGCAGCAAACGTGGTATTGTTGCATTTACGACAGGGATAGAACATTTTACTCGTTTCCAGTGTGAGAGACGTCTCTCCGGCCTGGTACATGAATATCTCTGCTCCGTTGAGAAATTCTTATCTCACTCTTCCCCTTGAATCTCTATGCGCATACATCCAACTCCGAAGCTCATAGATATTTCTAGACATTTTTTTTACTCCTTTTCGTTTTTTTTGCGCATCTTAAGAATGAGGGAGAAGGTCATATTTATAGGGAAATTTCGATTTTGGTAGGTAACAATGTTACAACGAATTTACGTTTGATAATAACTTAACCACCAATGTGCAACTACGTTTCTCGTAAAATTGGGGTCGTTAATCAGTTTGTAGATTTTCGATGTAATTTAGTCGCAAATTTACGACTGCCTTACGACTACCTGAAAGTGTAGTCGTAAATGCGAAGTTAATTTACGACCAATTTACGACTAACCCGATTAGTAGAAAAATTACGTCTAAGTTACGACGAACTTTACCATAGCCGTAACTTAAACGTAAAGTCGAAGTTAATTTACGACTACATATTTGTAGTCGTAAATGGTAGTCGTTACTCTCACGTTCTCTTGTAGTGGAGGTAAACCCTTGTACTGGTGGCTTGATTCGAAAAACTTATGATATTTTCTATGTTCTGACGCGGTTGGCATTTTCAGGTAAACAAGGTTCCCAACCCCCTCGTACGCTGACATTGAGATGTGCGACGTTAATGAGGATGCGAATGCTGTTATTCCACGATTTCATAGAAGAGACGCCATTGAGGTTATGTATCGTTTTTAGCTAAGTGTGCAGTTGGTGTACGATTATAAATATATGGTGTACCGTTTAGATGCAGGGAATTTCCGCATCAATCCCAAGAAACAATGCAACCTCTCCTATAAAACCCTTGCAATGTTGTGATTGTGTACCAGGAACCTGTATTTGTTATTCCACAGAGATATGTGTCACCACAAAAAAAGGTTGTCATGTCTTTGTTAAAATTTTAACGTCTCCTCAGCAATTTTAATGATCAATATGGAAGTTTTAACAACATTTATGTTGACACTGTTTGCAGAGTACTTTTAAGAAACGAACGCCTAAACCTGCTGCTCCCTTACCGAAGCGTTTCAAAGATGGCGAACCTGTTAATGTCACGTGGGGTGAATAAAACTCTCACCTGTACAACTCGGGAATAAAAGTTGCTGCCACAGATCCTGCAAGCTTAGGCGCCAATTCAGATTGTGTAGTCTCTGTTGCATCCACCACAGATGAAGAAGGTGGGGAAACTGTTAACCTAAACGTGAGTAATCCAAAACCTCTGTCACCAATCATTGAGGAATCGGAGTGTTGAACCCTGCTGTGGGTAATGTCCAACCAGTCTCATCCAGTGTGGAGCAAAACATGGTTTAAACCTCTGGTTTGGAGGATCCAAATCCAGGCGTAGTGGTAGAGAAAGCCAGAGTCCCCTCAAAGGCTGTAGAGGCCGTTGAACATTCATATGCCTCTCCTGTTGTAGACATCGGTGGCCGCGATTTCCCGATTGTGGATGATCCAAACATAACAGTTCAAGTTCCGGGTAGGTCTCCCGTCCCTACTGGAACCCCAATCCATGTTAAAATTGATCCCTTTTTGGATATGTTCCAATATTGCTCGCTTGCTTTAAATCTCCCTTCGCTATGTTTTCTTGTTTTCTTTTTTAACACTAGCTATGATTTTGTTGGTTTATCTATTTTCTGAACAAATCACAGTGCATTAACCAAGTAGTATTTCTGTACATGGATACAGGTGTACATGGATGTTGGTGTACACGATTATCAACGTACACATGTATTCATTATTTAATTACTGGTGTACAACAATTAAAGTGTTATATGACTACTGGTGTCCATGGATATTGGTGTACAAAAATTCGAGTGTACATGACTACTGGTGTTCATGGATATTGGTGTACATGACCACTAGTGTACATCGTGTATATTACGACCGGCGTACATGGATAGATATATGGACGTAGCTTTTAATACAGCACGATGATATACCATGGATTTGACATATTTTCATCCATGGTATATAAGTGTTTTACTATCTATATATTATATATTCTATCCTATTAGGTATGTTTTCAGGTTCAGGAGTATCTTGGAGTAAAGTGATGATTATGGAGCATTTAGGAGCTTAAAAGAGATTTCATCCTAGCTGACCATTAGAGGTCGATACGAAGAAGAAGCAATCGTTCGATGCACATCCAGTGCCGTCGATCGATACA
>NC_027750.1:38590283-38591050 GCF_000695525.1 Brassica oleracea var. oleracea
CTTAGCTATGTCTGAGTAGTTCACTTGTTAGATTCAGGGTTCAAATAGGTTAGAGGGATTAGCCCCAACTTTAGATATGCTAAGTTGTGATATTCATTGATTGATTGTTCATTAATGCTTGTTTTAGCCTTGCTAACTAGAACATGAACCTAGGAATTAGCATGAGTCAAGCATCATTGACCATCCTGTCCTGAATTTAATCTGTCATGCTAAGACTACTAGAGAGATGCTAATCGCTGATCTAACGCCTAGCGCTTAGCTAGAAGCATCGATCGATATTATCTTCTGACAATCGATCGATATTGCGAAATGTGTATCGATCGATATCCCTATAGGATCATCGATTGACACTTTCTTGTGATCAAAAGACGACAGTTGAGATCCAAGATCTAGTTAGTTAACCAGTGAAACATTGCCATCGCTGATCACTGTGATTAAGGAGTTGAGCTTTAATATATCATGCATGCAACTGTTAGGCATCTATAGGATTATAATCTCCAACACCTGAATAGAAACCCTGCATCTAATATCTTCTAATATTTTACACCCCCAATCATCTTGTTAGTCGAGCAATAGACTTGCTCTATTAGGATCGCTATTTACTTTTAAACCATAAAACAACAAACACTTAGAATTAATAATTTGACTAGATTTAATAGGTTCTCTAGCTCCTTGTGGATTCGATCTATAAGTACTGCAACTGAGCCTCTTATTTGAGAGAGTAATTCACTTCTTACGGTAATTTGAGTGGTATCAAATTTGGCGCC
>NC_027750.1:38591165-38592977 GCF_000695525.1 Brassica oleracea var. oleracea
ACAAGGACAAACACCTGCTATTCTCAGAAGATCCTGCTCACTTGGAAAGAACGATCCGCAAAGACCAACATTCCACATCGCTCGATGCAGTAGCTTTTACGTCGATCAATTCTCACACCCAACCGTCGACCGACACCCGACCTTCATCATCGACCAATCTACATCGTTCGATACTACACCGAGTACATCGATCGATCATCAGTCGCGAAACATGGTTGCGATTGTTATTCTCAGACAGAACGAGAATGGAAACCTGTATGACCAGGATGGGCATCTGCGTAATGCAACAGGTCAGAAACTAGACGCTCAGGGGAATGTAATCCCTGATACTGATGCTACAGGAGCTGCTCAACCTGTAGAAGAGGCTGCTCGACCAAGGGCACTGGCTGACTACAATCATCCAGATGAGTACTACGCCAACAGATCAGCCATTCGACTTCCAGAGATTCAGAAGCAGAATTTCGAGCTGAAGCCTCAGTACTACACACTCGAGTCGCAGATACCCTACTTTGGGTTACCGCACGAGCATCCTATGGACCTTCTAGAGAGGTTCGAGGATCTTATCGCTGCTATTGGCATGGATGGAGTCCCCGAGGACTACCTATTGTGCAAGCTCTTCAAGTATTCTCTGACTTGAGAAGCGATGCACTGGCTTAAGCAGCTACCAACATGATCTCTAACATCCTGGGCCGACATTAAGAATGCTTTCTTGCGAAACTTCTTCGATGAGGCACGCGCTGAAAACTTGAGGAGCAAAATTGATAAATTCACGCAGGAGACTGGAGAGTCTTTCAAAGATGCGTGGATCAGATTCAAGTTCTTCGTGCGAGACTGTCCACACCACAAATTCAACGAAGTGCAACTGCTGAGTACTTTCTTCAGAGGTATCGCCTTGAGGTATCAGATGGCTTTTGATACAGCTAGCGAGGGAAACTTCAACACCAGGAATCCGGTGGAAGCTTTGAGACTGATAGAAAATCTAGCAAACAGCAGCAGCACCAAGAACACTGACTATAAGAGGAAGAAGTCTGTTGCATCCCTAGGGAAAGAGCAGATGGACGAAGTTAGAGCAAAGTTAGATGTGGTTCATGAGCTTCTTAGGAAGAAGGTCTGCTCAGCTGAAGGAGAAGTAGCTGTAGACATGGAAGGAGAAGAAGATGTGAACTACATTGGAGGTACTGGATTTCAGAGGTCTGGAAACCAGAGTGGAAACATAAACTTCTATGGCAATGGTTAGAGGAGTAACCAGAGTTCACAGTTTCAAAAACCTTTCAGCAACAACAGAAGAGGCTATGGAAACTCATTTTACCAGAATCCACCACCACAGACTCTGGAAAGCAAGATTGAAGCAATGCTTGACAAAGTTCTGGAAGGACAGCAACAACTCACTGTGGACTTCAATGGGAAGATAGATTCCGCCTACAACAGTCTGAACACGAGAATTGATACCATAGGGACTCAGGTCAGGAAGCTTGAAATGCAAGTGGTTCAGGCTGAAGAAACTGTAAAGAGGCAAGAAGCCTTGGCTAGAGAGGCAGTAGTTGAGAAAGAAAAACACCACGTAAATGCCATCATTGATGATGATTTCTGGCAAGTGGTGAAGCATGAGAAGCTTGGAGAAGGAGACTTCGAAGTTGAAAACTCCATGAGTTTCGGCAGATCACAATGGTGTCAACTGATGTCAATGGATGCACATCGCTCGACAAACTATGACGAAAATCGATCGACGAATTACTCTAACCATCGATCAACATCATCTGCTGAATCGACTGTGGAGTGTAGTGCAGTTCGGATCATGACTCATGAGGAATT
>NC_027750.1:38593046-38593231 GCF_000695525.1 Brassica oleracea var. oleracea
AGAGACTGATATCGATCGACCCCCCTCACCTCCCATCGATCGACGGGCACCTCTCACCTACCGAGTGTGATTACCATCTATTGATAGTGAACGAATCAACACACTCAAACCACCACCTAAACCTTTAGCAAATCCACCAGAACCTACAACCAACCCTTCAGACACTACACCAGAGCCTATGAAAG
>NC_027750.1:38593281-38594109 GCF_000695525.1 Brassica oleracea var. oleracea
CTAAGAACCTTAAGAGGGAAGCTAATGAGATGGAGATGGATGGTTTCACTAAGAGAGTCCTCAGAATCCCAGTGGAGAAACCTTTTGATGAATTTTATTACACACACCGGTTGTGGATGTTCTTCAGAGAGACTAAGGAGACTGAGGAGGACATTAGGAGAATGTTTCATCATGTCAGGGAAAGGATGAAACTAAGGATAACATTGAGGAAGAAGAGCGATCCTGGGACGTTCGCAATACCATGTGTGGTGAAGGGTATTGAATTTCCGCATGCACTTTGGGACACAGGAGCATCAGTCAGCATACTACCTAAGGTTATGGCAGACCAGCTGGGTCTGAAAATAGAGCCTTCATCAGAATCTTTCACCTTCGTGGACCTTTCAGAAAGAAGCTCAGGAGGCATCATAAGAGACCTTGAGGTACAGATTGATAATGCCCTTGCCCCAGTAGATTTTCATGTCTTGGACATCAAGCTTAACTGGAACTCTTCACTTCTGCTTGGAAGAGATTTCCTGGCTACAGTAGGAGCTGTATGTGACATGAACACCAACAGATTGTGTCTGACACTGATAAATCCAGACGTCCACTATGACCTAATTCGAGTTGTGAGACAACAGGTCAACCTCGTGGAGCTTGTAAATGATCTTGGCTACATTGCAGTATGCCATTGTGGAGCAGAGTACGAAACAGAGTACTCAGAATCGATCGACACTAACACTGCTTCATCGATCGATTCCAATGAGTCACCAACGACCGATGAACACTATCCTACGTCGCCTGACGGGAATCAACCGGTAGACCACTTCAAATTACCAGATCAGTGTTATT
>NC_027750.1:38594384-38594825 GCF_000695525.1 Brassica oleracea var. oleracea
ACCACACCAGGTACATCGATTGATATTAAAGCCGCCGCCTTTGAAAAAGAAAAAGAGAATATTCCAATTCTAAGTAGGTTTACCAATACCTATATAAGGAGTTTTGCACCCCATAATACTTCTCACGATACCATAGCAGAAAAGATTAATGCTCCCACAAACAAATCAGAAGGAACATCAAGGAAGAGCATTCGATCCAAAAACCCTAATTCAGCAGACAAACATCTACCATCGATCGATACTCCAAAATCAACATCGATCGATTCTCATTTTAAACCTAAACTTTCTTTATTTACTAAGAAGAATATGAGTATTGATTACAGTTTTCTAACTCCTGATGAATTTGGTATTTTTAGGGACCCAGATGGCCATGCAAGAGCTATGTATGGGAGAATTCTACAAGTATCCAGGGAGGACATAGCAGATATTCTTCAGTTGGCC
>NC_027750.1:38594856-38600093 GCF_000695525.1 Brassica oleracea var. oleracea
GCAGCATTCCAGACAACATCCCAGCTGTTCCAGACGAACATCCAAGGACTGACACAATAGAAATTGGTTCACACCAATCGTGCCAACCAGTAGGCCAAACATCGATTGACAAGGATGCTCTTACATCGTTCGACAGGCATCTCCACCATCGATCGACAGACGTTACGAATGTGGACGTCGCGCTTATGACATCTACGGAGCCAGAAAGTTCAGATGGGAACAGAAGGACGAATATGGTGTCTACAGAGATGAGTCTGGATATGGAAGGAGCGTAGCTGGTGAGATGATCCTTGTTACCAAGGACAACTTCAGAAAAATTATGGAGAGAGCATCCCTATTTGAGGAGAGTCACATATGTCTTCCAGAACATGCCACTTTTTTCACACCTACAAAACTGGCACTAGAGATCTACACCAAGGATGAGATTAATGAGATGGTGACTGGTATTTGTGGAGCTCAGGAAAAACTAGGAGATGAACTCAAGACAGTGGTAGATGACACTTATCAACCTTTGGACAGAGGTTGCAATGAGCTTTTCAGAAGTATGGCAGAGATGAGGACATAGATTGAGAGTATGCAGCACAACCTTGAGAAAGAAGCTATGACATCACCATCGATCGACGCCAACAACACAACATCGATCGACGTCAGGCCACAGACATCCCAGATTCCTGCAAAACCGGAAAGTTTGGCAGAGATGAAGTATGAATGGGAGATCGCATACATCAACACGAAGATTAACGACATATACAACCCTCTCAACAACATCGTGGACTAGTTAAGCACGAGAGTTGATCTGCTACAGCAAGATTTGGACACCATTTGCAAGAAGGACCAACAACAAGCCACATCGATCGATATCTGCACCATCACATCGATCGACAGCAAGTTCGCAGCCATGGAAGATAGGTTACAAACATACGAGGATATGCACGACCGTTTCACCTCACCTATCATGCGATACTTGGACACCTTGTCTACACAGATGATGAATGTCCAGAGGGACATTGGCACGCTTAATGATCAACATGATTTTCAGGAAGAATGTTCAACATCGATTGATAGGTTCCGCAGGGCATCGCTCGATGTCAAGAAACCTACAGAACATCTTCCCTACACAACAGCAGAAGTTGATCAGATCACATCAAAGCTTTACACAGCTATAGACACCATGGAGGACCGATTTGAGAAGCAGTGTGATGACATCTACTTTCCATTCGACGTCAGACTCAGTGGACTGGATAGCCATGCAGAGTGGTTACAGAAGGAAGTCAAAGCCATTCAGAGGCAATTCGCATCTCAACACCAGATATCAGCATCGATCGACAGAGAACGCTCCAAATCGATCGACAGTAAGGCACCAGCATCGACCGATAAAAACTTGGTCGCATTGATCGATACCACGTCTACACCAGAGGCCGAGCAGCTGATACAAAACAAAATGGAGTCAATGCATGAGGAACTGAACGAGCTATCAACATACGCCTACGACAAGATAGGATGGCATCAGTTCAGCTTTGAAAACACCCAAGAAAAGCTACAGAACATCTCAAATGCAATACATAAGATGGATGAGAGATGGACCAGAAATGATGAGGCCACAAGAAGTTTCATTGCAGCTTGGTCCAGAATGTGCAGAGATGTGGTGGATGCTTGTTTCCCAACAAGAAGTTGTCTTTCCACCAACTAGCCACACACCTTCATAGTCAAGCTAAATGACTATAACAAAGCGCTGAGTGGGAGGCAACCCACTATTAGGTAATTTTAATTGGTTTTCTTAGTTACTAGTATTTACTTTCGTTTATATTCTTTCAGATTTATTGCAAGACCCAAGTAGGATGATCACCATATCGACCGTGGACGAGACGTCGACATCGAACGACCTACAATCACATACAACAATCGATGCATACCGAGGTATATCGATCGATTCCCACTCCAGTCAGGTTTATCTTCCTAGCTTGTTACATTGAGTACTTATGATTTAGTTTCCACCATAACTCCGACTGTGTTTAACTGGGACAGTGTAATTTAAGTCTGGGGAGAGGTTTACTGATATAATTTATTCTGATTCTTATAAAATTTTTTTTAATAAATTATGCTTAGCTATGTGAAAGGAACTATGATCATATTGTTGATTTATACTTGAATGTCTAACCACTCTTTAGCACCATTCTAGATTTACTGATTGCAGATAGTACTAAAGATGTTAAAGTGGATCAACCTGTCAACTATACACACTTGCCTTGATTGTTTGAAGGAACCAAAGCTGACCTCCAATACTAAACCTGACATAATCGCTTGTCTTGGGGATTGGTATACATGGGATCCGATTCTTCAGACAAGTCTGGAAGGTAACACCTTCTGTAGATTCATTTATCACATTTCCTCTCTCTATTTCGAAACTAGAGTAGTTAGTTAGTTAAAAAAAAAAATCCGAAATTTATTACTTAATTAGGACTTAAGATTTAGTTATGAGGAATCTGACCAGGACTTGGTGGCTAAAACCATTAAGGCTTGATTCAGAAATATTCCAATAAAAGAATTCGAACGGGACTTGGAGGCGGCAATCTTCAAGTCTCGCTTCACAAAGAATTCTTAGATGCAAGTCAAAAAGAAGTGAACAGAGCTTGGTGGCAACCACCAATAAGTCTTGATTCATGGAAGCCTGTCCAATCTTGGTCACTGATCTTGCAATATAAGCAGACATTGACTCAAGAGAGAGAATTTAGGAATTAACTTTTACATGCAGTTCCAGATACTTGTCTGAAAATCCTTGCAACTTGTGATCGATACTCCCAAGGTAAAGCATTCACTTTTATATTTATGATAATAAATGAGGTTAGTAGAGGGGAATGTCAGACATGATTTGCTGAGTTGTAGACTAGTTGAATTTGGTTGCTAAGCTAGGATAATGCATAATGTGCTTTTGTGATTAGGACTTTTCATATGTGGTTTGCGAAATTGTAGATGTGATGATTTCTGTGTTTTAAATCAATAAGTCCCTGCTGTTTTCAAAGCTCTTTCAGAGAGACTGCCTGCTTGTTTTGCTTGAGGACAAGCAAAAGGGTAAGTCTGGGGGAGTTGATATACCATGGATTTGACCCATTTTCATCCATGGTATATAAGTGTTTTACTATCTATATATTATATATTCTATCCTATTAGGTATGTTTTCAGGTTCAAAAGTATCTTGGAGTAAAGTGATGATTATGGAGAATTTAGGAGCTTAAAAGAGATTTCATCCTAGCTGACCATTAGCGGTCGATACGAAGAAGAAGCAATCGTTCGATGCACATCCAGTGCCGTCGATTGATACAGAAGAGAAGCCTCGACGATTAAATATTATGATCGATCGATGTACATCAGGTACCATCGATCGATGTCGAGATGCGAGATGCGCGACTTGGTTCCAGCCGACTTTAAACCCAAGGCTTCACCAAATTACAAGATTACCCCTGACGAATTTTTAACCTAATAGTTATATACTTGCATAAGTGTTAGGAGGCAAAAGAGTTTTTGGCCACCATTGTATTCTCATTTTCAGCAGAGACTTTTAGGAGAGAAAATCATAGAGAGATTTGTGATTGGAACTCCATTGATTCATCTATTCTATTCTATGCAGTTTTTATCTATATTTTGTGTCAGAAATTGCTTAGCTATGTCTGAGTAGTTCACTTGTTAGATTCAGGGTTCAAATAGGTTAGAGAGATTAGCCCCAACTATAGATTTGCTAAGTTGTGATATTCATTGATTGATTGTTCCTTAATGCTTGTTTTAGCCTTGCTAACTAGAACATGAACCTAGGAATTAGCATGAGTCAAGCATCCTTGACCATCATGTCCTGAATCTAATCTGTCAGGCTAGGACTGCTAGAGAGATGCTAACCGCTGATCTAGAAGACTAGTGAGCATGATCAATATGCGCCTAGGGCTTAGCTAGAAGCATCGGTCGATATTGTCTTCTGACAATCGATCGATATTGCGAAAGGTGTATCGATCGATATCCTTATAGGATCATCGATCGACACTTTCTTGTGATCAATAGACGACAGTTGAGATCCAAGATCTAGTTAGTTAACCAGTGAAACATTGTCATCGATGATCACTGCGATTAAGGAGTTGAGCTCTAATATATCATGCATGCAACTGTTAGGCATCTATAGGATTGGAGAAGATTCAGTGTGCTAAGGAAGTCATCTCACTAGTTTAAGGTATGAAATTGAAATTTTTTCCAGATCTGTTCGTGTAGAATACTTACCCGTAAGTAGTCTGGCTGTAAAAGACTTACGGGTAAGTCTTCTGGTCAAACGGATGACTTACTCTTAAGTCGTCATCTTTGTTTGTTAAAAAAAAATCTAGAGAATACCCTCGACGGCTTACTGATAAGTCCTCTAGGATAAACAGGTTAGTTTTGCATTTGACCGAATTGTGTCAGATATTTGACTTTTCGTCTCCGGGAAAACAAAATTTTCAATATTTTATTAAAGCTGGACGACTTATCTGTAAGTCGTCTCAGGTTACTTTTGTAATTGGAAAATAAAACTTAAATATTTAACTTTTCCCAGACGACTTACGACTTACTTGAAAGTCGTCCAGATTTATTTCCTAGATTATGGTCAAACCTTGCTTATCTCGGACGACTTTCTCGTACGTCGTCTGCCTGGACGACTTTCAAGTAAGTCGTCTGGATAAAGTTAAATATTTAAGTTTCTTTTTCGAATTGCAAACTAACCTGAGAAGACTTACAAATAAGTCGTCTAGCTTTAATAAAATATTGAAATTTTTGTTTTTTCGGACACGACTTACTAGTAAGTCGTCCAAAAAAAGTCAAATATCTGACAGACTGACACAATTCGGTCAAATACAAAACTAATCCGTTTATCCTAGAAAACTTACCGGTAAGTCGTCTAGGGTTTTTTTTTAAACAAACAAAGCTAAGACTTACTTGTAAGTCGTCCTATTTAAAATTCAATTGCAAAAATGACTTGTTTGGACGACTTTCTGGTAAGTCTTCCAGACGATAAGTCGTCTGCGTCAATGTTTAGTAAACTTTCATTTTCTCTGTGTTTACTAATGTGTTTTATTTTGAATTTTTGTAGATGATGCGTCAGTTACATGCAGTGCATGGAGAATGGTTGTTGAAAGATTTTCGTTGGGATTTTGTGGTTGATAATGTCAAAGGAGTGAGAATCATTTTTTGGAGGAAGGTTCGACACATGCTGAACTTCTTGCAAT
>NC_027750.1:38600172-38601307 GCF_000695525.1 Brassica oleracea var. oleracea
AAGTTCGAAACTTGCTCGAGATAACCAAAACGCATGGAGTACGACTTTGTGTATCAAGCCGTAGCAAGGTGGAAACGGTTTCAGAGTTCAGGGAAGAAGATGATGAAGCTAAAGAATGTTTTGAAGATGATGATGATAATTTGGTTGAAGATGAAAATCATGATGGGGAGGAGGATGATGGGGAGGAGGATGCTGGTATCTCTATTGTTGCTGAAGCGGACGAGAATGGTGAGGATTACAGTGTTTACGGAAAGTTTGAAGATGAGGATGAGGAAGATGATGATATTTGTTTTGAAGATATCAAAAAGATTGAAGGAGGAAGATCGAATGGTAACAGTATCTATGTCAACCAGAGTTTTGTTAGAAAGAATGCACTGCTTTCAGAGCTGCGGTTGACAGCAGTGAGGTTTAGGTTCTTCTTCAGAATATACAAGTCAACGAAAACTCTCCTTGTGACAACATGTCCGGTCAGTGGTTGTCAATGGAAGGTCAGGGCGAGTGTGAAACATGGGACAAACACGTTTTGGGTAACAAAGTATGTGGAAAAACATACATGCTCAGTGGGAGGCCGACTCGCTCAGCGGAGACACTGTACTCCGAAGTATGTTGGTAGGCTTTTCATTGATCGTGTTGGAATCATTGATGGGTTAAATCCGCAGCATATCACTGATGCAATGAAGAACATGTTTGGCATGACGCTTGATTACACCACTTCATACAGAGCACTTTTATATGCACAAACATTGGTGAGAGGATCAGCAGAAGATGGGTATCCGCGTCTGCCATCATATCTCGAGCAAATCTCCTTAGCAAATCATGATTCTATCACGGCTATAGAACTTGACTCTTTCAATAGATTTAAGTATCTATTTCTCTCTTTTGGAGCTTCTATCAAAGGTTTTAAGTATCAGAGAAGGGTCATTGTGGTGGATGGGACTCGCCTAAGTGGGAAGTATGGAGGTGTTATGGGTCATTGTGGTGGATGGGACTCACCTAAGTGGGAAATATGGAGGGGTTATGTTAGTTGCAGCCGCACAAGATGGGAATTTTCAGATATTTCCATTGGCTTTTGGGATCGTAGATGCTGAAGATGAAGCTTCATGGGAATGGTTTTTCACAAAATTGGCTAGTTGTG
>NC_027750.1:38601368-38602957 GCF_000695525.1 Brassica oleracea var. oleracea
GTGTGATAAGGTGTTTCCTTGGGCAACCCGAGGAATATGTTATTATCACCTTCAAGATAACATTGTCAAAAAGTATAAAGGGAAACATCTCTTGTACTTGGTAAAAGGTGCTGCTCATTCTCATACGGTTTCAGATTTTAACTGGTACATGGCTGAGATACGGAGTGCAAACCCGGACCTTGCAACGTATTTGGAGAATGCCGACGTCAGCCTATGGTCAAGGGTTTATTGTCAGGGGGACAGGTACAACATAAAGACAAGCAACATCGCTGAATCTATTAATTCCTCTCTGAAGCGAGCTAGAGGATTTCCGGTTCAGTTCCTGTTGGAGTTCATAAGGGAGAAGCTAGGAAAGTGGTTTTGGAAAAGGAGAGAAGATGCTTTGAAACTTAGTTGAGGTGTTGAATACTTGCTTGCTGTTCGATCGGAGATAGCGGATACGATGACGGTACAACCAATTGATGGATGGAGATTCTTTGTGAAAGGTGGCAAAATGGACTGTGTGGTTGACTTGAAACATGTAAAGTGTGATTGTGGTGTAAAAATACCTTGCTCTCATGCTATAGCTGCTGGAACATCTGCTGGTTTGCATATCTCCACACTTGTATGTCCAGTGTACTCAAAGGATTTTCTGTTTGCAGGATACTCAGAGAATATATATCCTTGTGTTGGACAACAAGTTGAGGAACGCACATGCTTTCCTCCGGAAGTAAAACGTGGTCCGGGAAGACAGAAGAAATCAAGATGGCAATCTTGGTTGAAGCTATCCAGGATGAGAGGACGCAAACCCCGGAAGCAACACAAGGTTTATAGATGCTCAAAATGTAAGGAAACTGGCCATACGAAATCACAATGTAAGTCGTCCAGTGTTTAGTCTTCCAGAAGACCTTCAATTAAGTCGTCCAGAAGGTCGTCCAGTTAGTCGTCCAGGTTTTTTCCTTCCAGAACACCTTCAAGTTAGTCGTCCAGTGTTAATTCTTCCAGAAGACCTTCAATTAAGTCGTCCAGAAGGTCGTCCAGTTAGTCGTCCAGTGTTTGGTATATGTATTAAAAAAATTTGTTATGAACTTTCTGTGTCAACTTCTTTGTCAAATTGCTCTACCAAACAAATTTGGGATGGTCTTGCCCTTTATATTATCTGAAATATAGTTACAAAAGGTCACTGCTCAGAAGACTTTCCATACTACTTATAGTTAAGTCGTCCAACATTCCAGACGACTTAACTGTAAGTCTTCTGCGCAGAATATAGTTACAAAATAGGGATCAAGTTCAAATACGCACATCAGCCTAATCTATCATACAAAATAATCTAATGTAGCCTATTTATCACCCCTCATACGCACCCAGGTTTGCATCATTGTCCTTGTTTTCGAACTCATGCGCGTCAGGAAGCCCTTGAAATATATCCACCGCCATCTTATCCCTCATAGTCTTCTCGTTGCCCTTAGCAAAGTCTTTTTTACTAAACTCTATCCCAAGAGAATGACTTTCAATGTACTTTAGAGTGTACACGCCACAATCACCAGCTCGGGCCGGAGGTATATTGGTCGGTCTCTCATATGTGAATGGCTCCAGGCTGTATTGGGCAC
>NC_027750.1:38604687-38621472 GCF_000695525.1 Brassica oleracea var. oleracea
ATCAGCACCTTAAACGCGACTCTCCCCCATGGATAATTCTCAAACCGTTCTAGCTCCATCACTAGCCTTGCCAGACTAACCCGTGTAGGGGTTGAATACTTTCTCCCTTCAATGTATCCAGTGAAGATGGCAAGCTACGCGAGCCGCTTGCGATCATCTCGAGACCACCCTTCGCATCTCTCAAATGTTGCTATTATCTCCTGAGTAGATGGCCCAGCTTCGACATGAACTCCCAACATCTCCCAAAAAGAAGTCAACTCCTTTGTAACAACACAGTGAGGTCTCTCAAGGTCCTCGATGTACTCGCAGTTTAGACCAGTGAGGATTTCAAACTCTAATAGCGAAAACCTCACAGGTTGTGGACCAACGAGACTCCACAGCTCATACTTCTTCTTTATGTCCAGCTCGGAACCAATGATGTAGTGAACCAGCCATGAAGCCCAATCAAATCCCAGCTCTTGGAACTTGATGAAAACTCCCTACTTAGACTCCTTCAGCTCTTCATATTTGTCATCATGAAGAGCTTTCTTTAAAACAGCATGCAACGTCCAACAAGTATGATAAGAAATGCTATGCACTGCGGGGGGCTCTTCCCCTAATGTATATATCCTACGGGGGAGTTTTGGCATCTCCATTTTTTTTACCTGCAAAACAATCAAAGACAACCATCTCAAACAATCAAAGACTTATAATTAAGTCGTCTGGCAAGTTTTCTAGCTAGTGTATAAATTGATAGAGTTCCAGTTTTATGTTCATATTTTCCTCAATCAATCACTCGACAGTAAAAGATATAACTTACCGGCGCCGGAGTTCAACGAGATGCCTCTGAGAGAATGTGCGCTAGGGTTTCCTCTCGGAACTTAAATAGAGGAAGCGGCTGTGAGAACGGTGGTGAGAATGACGGTGATAACGGCGGAGAGATAACCAACGGTGAGAACGATGGATTAGAGAGAATCGACGAAAATCGCCTTCGAAATCGCCTTTGAGAGAAACGGCGTTAGGGTTTTTTGATTTTCGCGAAACAGTGAATAAAAAAAAACCTTATATATGGCCGGTAAACAATCCGGTTAGGTTTAAAAGTACATTGTAAAATTAAAGGTTCGGTCCGGTTTGGACGACTTACTAGTAAGTCGTCTGTTGAATACTGTGCATCAAACGACTTACTAGTAAGTCGTCCCAGACCCTAAATTTAACCCCTAAACTAAATTGACTAAATTAACTAACTAACCACGTTATAAAGCCGTTGTTATACTTAAATAGTGTTTACTATACACAGAAATAAACACACTTAGGTAAATTTTAAAGTTTTCAAAAAAACATTTATGCATTCCAAAATCTAACCGTAAGAACACATACAATACTATAACATATGTTGGCAAAGCCTAAACCAAAGAATATCATGACTCACTTCTTTCACTAATCTATGTTGAAAACAATTAAATTTTGTTATATCTTAATTTATATCTCTTAAAACATATGTTAATTACATGATTTCAATTTTTCAGTTATCAAAATATTTTTTTAAAAATTTTTAAATTATTTCTAAGTAGAACTAGACCAGACGACTTTCCGGGGGGGGGGGTTAGAAACGTAAAAAAAAATTGGTTTTTTTTGTTTCTTCACAAGGGGCTGGTTGTAATTTCAATAGTCTTTTAGGTTACTTTTGCATTTGATTCAAATTTGGGTTTACCTTTGTGTTTGAAATCAAGTTGTGAGCAATTTTTCCAACAATATTTATATCAATAAATATTTATTTTCATCAATCTAGAATTTTATAATTTATTTATCGACCAATCAAACATTATTCACACTGTCTATTATGTTATTTAATGTTTTAATATAAATTTATCATTTCATTGCAAAAAAATATGTATATCTAAGAAATTTTAATTTTAAGTAGTTTTATTATATTAATATATTATTTATATTATTTAACTATATAATACATTAAAAACCACTATTATTCTATTAATTAAATAATTATTCAATACCACAAATATATATTGTCACGAATCCTGCACTTTTTCTACTTAAAACCGCAATTGCACCGTCATACATTCTAATTCAGCACGAATCGCAGTTGCACCGTCCTACATTTTTATTCCGCACCGTTTTTATTATCAAATTCTCCGTCACCATTCGGAACCTAACCATATAAACATAATTAAGTGTCTTATGTAGTAGCCAGCAGTTTCTTACTAGCGTCGAACGGAATGAAAGCTGCCTAAACAAATAGTCAACCAAATCATGAATGATGAACCCTATGTAACATTTGTTTCAAGAAAATCTATGCCACTAGAAAACAAATTGAGGTTTTTTTGTAAACATTTCCTTATAGAATCAATACTTTGCTGGAAAGTAAAATGTTTTGCAATTATTTATTACTAAAGAAAACGGGGGACCGAGAGGTGGGTGGTAGGCCTGGGACAGATCAGATATCCGGGCAATTTTAAGGTATTCGGATCCGGATTCTTATCCGACGGATCCAAAATTTTACTATGCTTATCCGGATCCGGGGCTCTCGGATATCCTTCTAAAAATTATAATATCCGGCGGATATCCGGATCCGGATTTGGATCCTTAAAATAAATAATAATAATAATATTAATATATATATAAAATACTAACAATAATTTAAAAATAAAAAATATATAATATTTTTAATTATTTATATGTATAATATTAAAAAAATTACATAAAATTTACATATACTATTATAAAAATGAAAATATATTAGATAAAATTAGTTTTTATATATAGATATTACTATTTTTAAAATAGTTATTAATAAAACTTACGGATCCGGGTATCCGGACTAAAAATCAAGATATCCGGATCCGGATCCGGCTTTGACGGATCCAACATTTTACTAACATGATCCGGATTCGACCCCTCCGGATGTCCGGATTTTCGGATCGGATGCGGATCGAATCTCGAATCGAATCCGGATCGAATCTCGGATCGAATCCGGATCGAATCTCGGATCGAATCCGGATCGAATCCAGATCGAATCCGGATTTCGCATAAAAGTTCCAGGTCTACTAGGTGGGATTGGAGTGATATTTTCTTGAGGAGATCTCTGGTAATATATTAAGAGAACATTGTTAAGTTTTCAACGAAACTAATAAATAAATGATATCCAAGTGTGCGATCCTAATATCATATCCCCTTACTGACTGAAGAAACATATCATATGTCATCTTCTTTACTTGCACGACCGATCTATTTTCCCACTTTAGTATTCAGTGTAAATGGATTCTAACGTTACGAATTACGAGCGAATTATTGCGGTCAGACTAACATTTTATGCATCTGCAAAGAATTATAAAAATATATACTAATGAAATCAGCTCAAACTCTTTTAAAATCATGTTTGAATCTTTATAATAAAGTATAAAATCTATATTGGAGTTTCGGGAGTTAATATTGATGATTAACTTTGTATAGTTTCAACATAAGTTAATGTATCTATATATAGCTTAGCATTTATTTTGATGATCCATATAAATTTGACTATCTACCCACATCATTAAGTTCACATTTATAGATTTTAATGATTTATATAACGATTCAAAGATGATGAACAGAAGCCGCTTCTAAATTTTACAACGCGTTGACTTCAATAAAATCAGCTTTTGATGTAATATAATTCAAGTTGTTTGTGGGTATAACAGGCAAAGTTTTCTTAGACCAAAATATTATTCTTACACATGAAAAGGTAAAAATATACTAGTAGCTTCACTATTAAACCAATTAAAACTGCAGCCTTTCGCCACATAATATGCGAAAGTAGACTTTTACAGATCTCTCAATGTATCAGAGAGCGGGGCTGTGATGGTTTTGCATAGTCAGGTCGAATTATTTGCCGCATCTACTCTATTAAAATAGAATCCTATTTTTTATCTACTTAAAAATGTTATCATTTAAGTTTTAGACTTATTCACATTTCATTATAAATAAATATAACATCTCTTATTATTCGGTTATACAATTTTATCCCTATTAACACTAACCGATATTAACCAATACAAAATACTCATCAATTATCTAAACATTTACATACCCAAATACTTATCAATAATCTAAACTTTTACATACCATAGGATCATCTTTGAATTGTAAAACTGTGACGCATGGGAAGATATGCCTCAGTTTCATTACCTTCTTGAAGGAATAGCGATTGGTGTCTCCTTCATTCAGGCCTGGTCTCTTGACCATACACTGGATATCAATAACACTACGAAAACTGAAATCGCTCAAAGCGTTATAAGGGATCACATACATCAATCTTATGTTGTTCAGAATGGTCTCAGATTACTGCGAGAGTCAATTAATTCAGAAGCTGGTTTTTGGTAAGAAGAGGATCATAAAGTCCTTTCATTGATGTTTTCAACTATGGGAGAAGGAGAGCTCTATGTACTCTGTTCTGCATTTCTTATTTTTTGAGTTTGTGTTGAACGGCTTTAGTATTATTATTTAAAAAAGTAGATATGTTTTATTATTAGTTGAAGTCATATGGCTTTTTTTATTAACATTTTAAGCCGTATGGCTTTTTATTTTTTACAATTGATGATTTTAATAATAACCAGAGTTAAAAATGATTTGAGCAAATCTATTACCGATTTTGTTATGTATAATTTCGAAATATTGTTACCAAATATATTGCTTTTAATATTTTAAATGTTTGGGCATATATTGAATATAAATGGAGGATTTTTAGGAAAATATTATAATTTAGTAAACCATTCAGCAGTAAAACAAGGGATTGTTCACCAGTTATACATATTTTTCATGATAATGGCTATAGTAAGTAAAAGATGCATTGCCCCGCACACGTACACTATTCATTATTTTAATGCTTCTTAACTGCATATTCAATATTAATCTAGATGTTTTGATTTCCAGATCTTAACTATATATTTGACCAATGATTTCTAATAATATTAACGATAATCACTAAATACTTTAGGGATGGATATTCAAGTATCCGTTCGAGTTTGGTTCGGATCTATTCGGTTAGAATCTTTATTTGGGGTTGGTTCGAATCTATTTTGGTTTCGGATTTTTAGAGTTAGAGATTTAAGTTCCATTTGATTATTTATAAATTTCATTTCGGGTTCGATTCAAATTTTTGCGGGTTCAATTCAGGTTCAGATATTCATTTAAAACTATATAATTTTTTTAATAATTTCTAGATACCTTAAAGTCCAAAAACAAAAATAATATAAAACATATAAACTTGAATATTGTATGCCAAGTATTTAAGATTAACATGGAATTAGTTACTTTTAGCTATTTAGATAGAAAACTAATAGGTATTTAGGGTATTTTTTGAGTATTTTTGAATATATATATATATACTTTTAACTATCTTTCACATATTTTGGATAATTTCAAGTATTTTTGAATGTGTTGGATATTTTTAGTATATAAGATTTAAAAATAACTAATATATTTAAGTATAGATCCAATTTTTCATATACCAAAATTTTGGATCCATTCGGATATCTTACCAATTTTGGTTCGAATTTGGTATAATTTTTTTTTTTGTTTGGTTTTGATTCACTTCTTTGGGTTCAAATATATTTTTCAACCCTAAAAGCTTTAATAAGATTTTTTCTTATAATTTGTATCATTTTATTTATCAGTTTTATATAAAAAATAAACATAATCCGCGTTTTAACGCGGGTCAAAAATCTAGTTTTAATTAATTAGTAGTATTAACGAGCTTTTCACACCTAAATATTATTATTGTATATAACTAAAATACTATGGATTAGTTTCATGAAATATCATGTGTATACTTCCCATTAAATGTAATACATTACTAATATTAACCAAATTTAACTTCATTTTTTTCATTGCATCAAAGATCAAATAATCTTCCTGTTTTACCCGCAGAAGACCCATGAGTGACGAGATGGGATCAAGCCAAAGCATAAACGAAAATTTCACAACCAAAAACAAAACCGGATAAAATTTGAAAAACAAAGATCATCAGTTTTTACTACAGACAAGACGTATAGTTTCACTTCAGTAACCATTTTGTCGGCAATCCATAACCCAAAATTTGAAAAGACAAGATCTCAGTAAAGGAGTGTTGTAGCTTTCTCTTAATCCTCACCCCTTGTATGCTCTTCATGTTGTCAGTCTCATAACCAGCCAACAAGCTTGTTTCACTCACTAATAATAACTCGTCCGTAGAATCTTGATGGCACAATGAACATCAACAGAGCCCATTTGCATTTTGACTTGTGTGCTGAGAATCTACCAACAGCACTCTAAACTACAGAAGAAGAAGGTAAAGGGTTTCTTCGAATGGGACGTGATGACTTCTTGAGATATGATGAGTTCCACTCACCACCTTCCTGTGCATAGTAATCCATCGGATAGTCTCCATCAAGCACCCCATCATCATCTTTCTTATCATCTCTACAGGCACAGCTTGTTTCTTTGTCCTCTTTGCAGCAGCCAGACGAAGAAGACTCAGCTCTGCTCAAAGAACCCTTCTCCCACCACCCAGGGATAAACCCTAAAGCAATCTCAGCCTCGAAAGTCGTCAGAAGCGGCTTAAGAAAGGCCTCACCCCAATCAATAGAAAGCCTCGGACACGCTATCTGCACCCAAGCATCCACAGAGTCTTCAAACAAGGCCACTCTCGTGGGACTAAGTTCAGACATCAAAACAACGGTGCTATCAATCCCTTTCTCCTCCATCTTCTTCTCCAACCTCTCGAGAATCTTGGGGTTCCCTTGCCTTCCCAACGTCCCCAACACGATCCCCCAAGTCTTCGCATCCTTGGCCCGTGTGATCGCTCTCCTCCTGGTCTCCCTCATCCCCTTGTGATCATACTCCTCCAAAAACAGCTTCCCAAGATACGGATCATACCTAAACGCCTTTATCTTGGGATTAGCTATCATAAACGCTTCTAGATGAAACCTCCCGTCGGCTACGAACACCAAGACAGCGTCTTTATGATCATCAACCCTCGTGACCTTAGGCGCTGTGCATCCAAGGACTTCCCCAGCCGACAGAGGCTTTGACTGAGGGATCAAAACACTGAAACCTTGCTTCTCCAACTCCGGTTTCACAGCTCTAATCGCAGAAGTAAACTGAATGGTCCCGGCGAGAATGATGCTCTTAACATCATCACTAGAGAGATTAAGATGGATGGTGCTCAGCAAGCACTTGACATCAATCTGTATCTCAACAAAGACATAAAGGCAAGGGATCTTGGTAGAGTCAATAGGGACGAGGCAACTATGCCCGTAGTGAATAAGCAAGTCAGCACCAAGAGCAGAGGCGGAGAAGTCGTCGACACAGCAAGCTCCGTAAGTGACGTCGCCGAGGACGAAGCAGTGGGAGGCTCCAGCGAAGGAAGTGAAGATGTCGGAGAGAGTAAGAGCGTACATGAGAAGACCCTCCGGGAGCTGGATAGCGATGCGTTTGGCGTTTGTGGATTTGATGCGCCAGACGCATTTGTGGACCTCGAACTGGTAGATGGAAGGGAGAAGGGAGACCGCCGCGTTGAGGGATGCGTCGTTGAGGATCGAGTCTGGGATTTGGTTCTTTATGAATCGCTTTGGAGGCTGCTTCGGTTTGTTGGTTTTGTCGTTCCTTGGATCGGAAAGCTCCATGCTTCACCCTGAAACATGAAACAAGACAGACACGATAAGCTGAAACATTGAAAGTTCGATTCTTTTGCTTCCAGGTCAAAAGGGTTCAATCAGAGTATACTTTGAGATAGAACACAAACCAGAGGAAGAAACGGAAGCACGAGATTGGTCTGAGAGGAAAGGAATCTAAGATGCTTACAGGGAATCGAGAGGAGAGACGGAAGAGAATGAGGCGCAACTAACAAGTACAGGCGAGTCACGGCAGGGTTTAGTTTAAGAGTGTTACGTTCTTATTAAAGTTCGGACTGGATTGAATCCTCTCACAAGGCCCATTAGTCGAACAGATCCGGCCCGATAGAGTTAAAACTGTCGGTTTGGCTAGGCGACAGAACGAAGGAAAGACTCCCTTCTGCTTTTAAGCCGACCCGAGCCAGCGACTGAATCGACTCTTTCCAGCAGCTCGTCAAAGCGCTTTATTTCGAAGGCCCGACAAGCCGAAGCCCAAAAGGCCGGAGTAAATTAGGTCAAAAAAACAATGGGAAGCGATTATATAAGAAGAGGGAAGACCATCAAGAATGGGATCCGCAAATCACTACACACTTACTTTCGGCTTGAAACTAGGGTTTCATTTCTCTATTCCCGTCGACTTGTATTCTCCGGTGAACTAGCTTTCACTGGTTTGTTTCCTTGTTTCTTCCCTCTTTTGTAACACAGCTGAGCAGTCTCTTGATCTAATAAAACGCCTTTATTTTGACCCACCGACGAGTCCTCGTCTCCTTTCATTCACTAGTTTATCGACAGTTCTCGGTTCAAACAGTTGGTGCCCACCGTGGGGCAGACAAAGTAGCGTCAGCAAGATCATGGCTCACTAAGGATCGCCGTCTGGCGACAAGTCATCACCGACAGAAGCTGCTACAACAGAAGCAGCTTTTGAAGACACTATACTAGAAAGAATGGCTCAGAAAGACGCCATTCAGAAGGCGACGAACGAGCAGCTTGCCGCTATCGCCGCAATCTTAGCTCCCTTAGCCGGAAACTCGGCAGATCCTGCCACAACGGTTTGAAAACAGCTGTTCGACACCTATCGAACAGCCGGCGTCGAGACTACGGCAAATACAAACGCCGTCCAGACCCAAACACCCGGTGGTCTAGATCTCACAACTATCCAGGAACTCGCCGAGCTTAAGCAGTCGGTCCTGGATATGAAGGACAGGATCCTCCAAGGACCCACTTCGGCACCGTTAATCGAACGCGTTCTCGCCGAAACCCTAAAAACCATGTTTTCGCCGAAACCCTAAAAACCTTGTTTTCCTGGCAAATCACCAACGTACGATACCGACCAACGGAGAAAATCCGTCTTCCGACTTTCGCCTGAAAAGCCAACCCAACGGACCAAATCACCGCTTTCAACAATGCGATGGGCCGGACTAACTTTTCCAACGAAGAAAGAGACGCCGGCTATTGTCGACTCTTCGTCGAGAGTCTTCAAGGACCAGCGCTCGGTTGGTTCACTGGATTAGAACAAGACTCCATCAACGACTTCCATGACTTGTCGGCCGCTTTCCTCAAACAGTACATCATGTTCACGAGACAAGGAGCAACTCTCGCCGACCTGTGGAATCTATCTCAGGGTGCAAACCAGAGCCACTGCGACTATATGGAGAAGTTCAAAGCTGTCGCCTCGAAAGTGCATGTCCCGGACAGCATCGCCGTTGACACTCTGATGAACACCCTCTACTTCAAATCCCTTTTTCACGAAGATCTCTATCGAAATCCCACCAAGTCGCTTCAAGATGCTATCGCCAGATCGAACAACTTCATTCGAATGGAAGAAGACACATCAGCGATACTCAAGAAAATGAACGCGACCACAAAACCAACGACTCCAAAAGCAACGGCTCCTAAGGCACGCCAAAAACCTCGACAGCATGCTCCGAGCAACAAGCCCAACCAGAATAAAAACATCGTCTACGTTGTCGATGAAAACGATCTCTCGGGATCGACTGTCGTCGTGCGCGAGAAAGGCTGGAACGTCTGGGAAAACGACGAGAAGCCGCAAACTCCTTCGGCGCCTTCAATTTCGAGCCCTGCTCCAACCGAGCTAAACCAATGGTGCACCTACCATAAGTCCAAGGCGCACGACACGAGAAACGGAAGGCATCTTCTCATCCTACGAAAAAGGAACGTCGAATGTCGAACTACCCAAGCCAAGATCAAGCAACGGTAAGAGCGGGAGCAAAAATAAATAAAAGAAAGCCAAGAAGTCTCAAGACACGGCCGATGCCCGACCCAAACACACAGAGAACGACAAGCCAGACGAACAGGACGAGGACGAGACACACGCCGAGGAAGAGCAACCTCGTAATCGTCGACGCGTTCAGGTCATCCTCGTTCGACCAAGTTCTTCGTCAGACGAAGAGGAAGACAACAAAGTCTGTGACTCGCACGAACACTCCAGCAAGCGACCGAGCGAGAACAACGGACCAAACGAATCGAACGACTTGAGAAGTAAGCTCAGGCGAAAATCGCAGACAGTCAACAACATGCATGACTCAAACGACGACCTTCGCTCGGTCATCGAAGAGTCCAGAGCTAAAAGAGTCGGAAGTACCAGCGTTCGACCCTATCTAAAGCCCCGAGTCGTCGACCTTCGCGATCAGCTCAACTCGAAATCAGAAGATCTAAGGATCAAGCTCAATCGACCAAAGCGTTCCGACTTGAGACGAAAGCTGGAAGAGATGAAAGCCGAAGTCAGCGACAAACAGGGGTCCATCGTCGAAAATTTATCCAGTGACCTGAGGATCCAGCTGCTGAACAAACGGACCGAGCGCGCCCCATTCCTAAACGTAATTATGGGAGTGTCGCCTCGTTGCAGCGACTCGGTTCGATCAGTCAAAGATCATCGACGACAGGCAGTAACCTCAAAGAAATGGCCATCAAAACCCGAGAATGATCACCCGATCACGTTCTCACCTGACGACGCCATCGGCGTCCACCTAACTCATAACGACCTTCTACTCGTCGAGTTGGAAATCGCAAAGTGTGATGTCGCCAAAGTTCTGATCGATACTGGCAGCTCAGTCGATCTGATCTTTCGCGATACACTCGATAAGATGGAAGTCGACATGCGCGACATGAAGCCATCATCTCGTTCTCCCACAGGATTCAACGGAGCTTCCGAGACGATGATCCGGACAATCAAGCTCCTAGTCTACGCATGCGGGGTAACGCGCACTGTTAAGTTCTCCGATATTCGAACAAAGGCTCCATATAACGCAATCCTCGTAACCCCTTGGTTACACTCGATGAAGGAGATATCATCAACGTATCATCAGTGCGTGAAGTTCCCAGGACCAAACGGTCAAGTACAGACACTTCAAGGAGACAAGCAGGCCGCACGCGACCTACTGATTGCATCGGTAAAGATGCAACAATCGAATCCTCGCATCAACGCGATATCAAAGCAGATTCAGCCTCAGAAAGACGAAATTATAGAAGTCTCGATTAACAACTCCGACCAAAGTAAAGTAGTTCGAGTCGGCACATTCCAATCCGAAGAAATGCAAAGCGCGATCATTGACTTCCTGAAGCATAACATGTCAACTTTCGCTTGGACAACCTCGGACATGAAGGGCATAATTCCCGCCATAACGTCCCACGAGTTGAATGTAGATCCAACCATCAAGCCCATCCGCCAAAAAAGATGCAAGCTTGGCCCCGAGCGAAGCAAGGCCGTCAACGAAGAAGTAGAGCGACTACTTGCAGCCGGTTCAATCGCAGAGGTGCGATATCCAAAATGGTTGGCAAACCCGGTCGCCATCAAGAAGAAAAACGGAAAATGGCGCATTTGCGTCGATTTTACCGATCTAAACAAGGCATGCCCCAAAGACAGTTACCCGCTCCCGCATATCGATCGACAAGTTAAGTCGACTGCTAGAAACGAGCCCTTGACTTTCATGGACGCCTTCTCAGGCTACAATCAGATCATGCATCCAGATGATCGAGAAAAGATAGCGTTCATCACTGACAGAGGGACCTACTACTACAAAGTAATGTCATTCGGCCTTAAGAACGCCGGCGCGACTTACCTACGACTCGTCAATCGAATGATCACCGACAGACTGGGAAACAAGATGGAAGTCTATATCGACAACATGCTGGTTAAGTCACTCCGCGCGGTGGACCATCTGAATCATCTAATGGAGTGCTTCAAAACGCTGAACGAGCACGGGATGAAACTCAACCTGACAAAATGCACCGTCGGCGTTACTTCAGGCGAGTTCTTGGGTTACATTTTTACCCAACGGGGAATCGAAGCAAATCCTAAGCAGATCACCGCAATACTTGACCTTCCTAGCCCGAAGAACAGCCGAGAAGTCCAGCGACTAACGGGGAGAATTGCAGCGTTAAACTGCTTCATCTCTAGATCTACGGACAAGGGTCTCCCCTTTCACGAGCTGCTACACGGAAACAAGCGTTTCGTCTGGGAGGAAAAGTGCGAAGAAGCGTTCGGACAGCTCAAACAGTATCTTACGACTCCTCCCTTGCTATCCAAACCAGAAGCCGGTGATACACTCTCCCTCTATATCGCGGTATCCTCTACTGCAGTCAGAAGCGTCTTCATTCGAGAAGATCGAGGCGAACAGAAGCCAATCTTCTACATGAGCAAGCGAATGACCGGCCCAGAAACTCGATACCCCACTCTTTAGAAAATGGCCCTTGTCGTTATCACATCAGCAAGGAAGCTACGTCCTCCTTCTAGCGCCAACTGTTTGAACCAAAAACAGCGTGTTTGTTGGATTCATACAATGAAGAATTTAAGAATTAGATTTCTTAGATTCTTGAGGCTTAAGAGAAATCAACATAGAAATCAAATGGAAAATGAACATCGAAAAGAGTTTATTGATCAATATTGTTTTACAAGTATGATTACAAGTGTAAAGTAAATCTAAGAATCCATAAACTCTTTGTAAGACGTGTTCTAGATCTACATGGAAAAGAGAGGGTCCTATGATAAAGAGAGGTGTATCTCTATTTATACAAGGAAGAAACTAGGGCTTCATAACAATTTTGACCTAATTCATTGTCTTAATGGGCCTTGAGGGATGATGTAAATCCACCCTCAACACTGTAATGCAAAACACCAATCAGTTTGGACTGTTATCAAAGTGGGCTATCGAGCTCAGTGAGCACGACATTGTGTTCAAAAATCGAACAGCGGCAAAATCACAGGTCCTCGCCGACTTCCTGATCGAGCTCGCGCCAGAGCTGGAACAAGACCTAATCCTTCCAAGTCAAAACTGGATACTCCATGTCGACGGATCGTCAACTAACAAAGGGTCGGGAGCAGGAGTCCAACAACAGTCACCAACAGGTGATTTAATCAGGCAGTCGTTCAGTTTTGGTTTCACCGCTTCGAACAACGAAGCGGAATACGATTCGCTAATAGCAAGATTACGACTCGCCAAGGCGGTCAACGCAAAAAGGATTAGTGCATATTGTGACTCGCAACTCGTCACCATTCAGTTCAGCGGCGACTACGATGCCCGCAACGAACGAATGGACGCCTACCTTAAAGTCGTCTAAGCACTCGCTAAAGACTTTGAGTTCTTCGAACTCACCAAAGTCCCAAAGTCACCGACGTCCTCGCCGCCTTAGGCAGCAGACTACGCGATCAGGTGAAACGAACCATTCCAATCCATAAGATCGACAAACCGAGCATCGAGCTGCCACCTAGCGAAACGACCATCGTAGCACCCATAACTGAAATTGTCACCATGGAAGAAGACCCCGCAACGGAACATACCGAAGCCCCCGACTGGAGGACAGAATTCATCGATTACCTTGTCGATGGAAAGCTACCTCCCAAGAAGTAGATTGCGAGACGGCTCAAAACACGAAGTGCCCACTAGGTCGTCCTAGATGGAGAGCTCCACCGATGGACCGCGACCAAAGTACTCTTGAAGTGTATCCACGGCGAGGAAACGCATCTTGCCATGGCCGAAACGCACGAAGGCGCCGTAGGAAATCATTCTGGAGGGCGAGCACTCGCCCTGAAAGTCAAAATCCTCTGCTTCTACTAGCCAACGATGAACGCGGACTGCGAAGCATACGCTCAACGATGCGACCAGTGCCAGCGACACGCCTCCACCAACCATTGCCCGACAAAACTACTGCGAACAATGACGGCGCCATACCCTTTCATGCGATAGGGAATGGACATAATCGGTCATATGCCAAGCTCCCGATAGAAGCGCTTCGTCCTAGTCTTAACCGATTACTTTACGAAGTGGATCGAGGCGGAAGCCTTCGCCAACATAACGGAAAAATAAGTCCAACGGTTCGAATAGAAAAACATCATCTGTCGCCACGGCCTGCCTTATGAGATAGTGACTGAAAATGGCTCTCAGTTCATATCCAACAAGTTTCGAGAGTTCTGCGAAAGGTGGAGAATCCGACTTAACACATCGAGCCCGAGGTACCCGCAAAGCAATGGTCAAGCCGAGGCGTCCAACAAGATAAAAATCGACGGATTGAAGAAACGCTTCGACTTGAAGAAGGGAGGCTGGGCCGATGAACTCGACGGTATCCTTTGGTCGCACAGAACGACTCCTCGAGGAGCGACGAAATCAACTCCTTTCTCAATGGCCACGGAGTCGAAGCCATGGCTCCCGCAGAAGTGAACGTAACCAGCCTACGTCGATCAAGAATGCCACAGAACGTCGAACTTAACAGCGACATGTTGCTCTACGCCTTGGACGCTATTGAAGAATGACGTGACGCCATCAAGAAGGTCAGGTCTTGACCTCTCAAGTTAGGTGACATCATACTCCGCAAAGTGTTCGAAAATACTAAGGAACTAGACGCGGGTAAGCTTGGGACAAAATGGGAAGGGCCTTACAAAATCGCCCAAATCATCAAACCAGGAGTTTACCGACTCGAGACGTCGACCGGCGAACCTGTTCCCAGAGCATGGAACTCCATGCATCTCCAACGATATTTTTCCTAAAGGAAATATCGAGCCATCGAGTAAATAACAATCAGTCACTTTTACTCGATCAAATCTAAACATAGCCGAGTGAATGACGTACTGTCACTTTCACTACCAAAAAAAAAAAAAAAGGAGCATCGCCGAGTGAATGCGCATCCGCTGCCACTTTCACTCGGAGTAAAGGAACTACGAATGGCTTGATTCTCTTCCAGAGGTACATATGCAGCCTTAATCGGTCCAGCTATAACCAAAAATCAAAAGCAAACTCTCTCGGCGAGAAGAAGCACGATCCGCTTCCGCAATGCTTACTCGCGAGCACGACCTTGTCTCTCGAACGAACGTACTGGTACTCGCACCCCCACGATAGAAACACGTCCTGATCAGACTCGTGTTTGGGGATCTTCGGTTGTACCACGGCCATGGTCGATACGATCGAGACGACAATTTTCGGTCATCTCATAATTTTTAAGACAGGTTTGGCCGACCGAATTCTTCAAAATTACATTGGGATCAACTGAAAACCGTTGTCGCTCGAGAAACTCAACGATTTACATCGAAGTCGGCGCGCGGACACCTTGACGACTTGAAATGTCGGTACTAAGCATTCAATCTCAACAATCCAAACCAGAGACCGTCTAACAACAAAAACGGTCGCCGGATCCGCCTTGAACCCATAGAAACAGCTTAACCGGAACTCATTACAAACCCTAAGTCTAAATATGAAATTCTGCGATTCACTGAATAGCTCACCGCGAGTCTGAATCCGACCGTTCAATTATATTATTTACTGAAAAATCCCGTTAAAAGATTTCTAAGTCTGAAAAGCAATCACACGACTTATTGAAATATAACGAAATCCAAAACGAAATGGATTCGGGGTTACAACAACAAAGCCTCACAGGGCCAAAAGAAAAAATCAAAAGAAGAGAAACAACAACAACATTAGTCTTCGACACCGTCGATAGGAACCGACGATCCATCAGGAATCTCAACGTCCTCCGCAGTGGACTCCAACGGGTTCACGTTCGGCTCTTCAGTCTGCTCCGTAGGAAGATTCGCGTTCTCAATCTCAATCGGCTCGGATCCCCGTGGAGTCTCGGCTGCCCAAACGTCAGTCAGCTCCGAACCAAGTGTCTTCCCAACTGGACCTTCTTCACCTCGATCTTCCGAGGAAGAATCAGAAATCTCGAGCACCCCCGTTTCAACCTGCTTACCCGAAGACTGAACCAAAACATCATCGCCAAGCAAAGAAGCGACTTTCGGAGCTTCTTTAGAGTTCACCAGGTCGCCCCAGACTTAAATGGTTTCAGGTTCGCTCTCCCTCGAACGGTTACCCGACTGCTCGCCATAAGAACTGCTCGGAGTACGGAGTGCCACGGAAGTACTAGGACCTATCAACCCCGCGTTCAACCCGAATTGGTTGATATTAGCCAAAGCGCGCTCATCTACAAACTTGGATTCCAGCTTGAGAGGGGATAGTGAGAGGAGTTCGTCAGGCAACGGGCCGACACTGAGCTTCTTAGTCTCCCGGCTATACTCAGCCTCTCGATCGGCGAAGAAGTCAATTGTCTCTTGAGGAATATCTTTCCCTTTTCTTTTCAACATTTCGAGACACTTCCTCGTACCGAACGCTTGATAGTACAGACAGCTAGCGGTCTCGAAGTCTTCATAACGAGCCTCGCGCTCACGGAGTTTGTTGAAAGGCTGAGTGCACTTCTCGATCATGGTCATCTCAACCCTTATCCTCTCCTGTGTGACCTCGTACACCCGAGAATCCCTCAAACGATCGACTTCTCTCGCGTTTAAGCGCAACATTCCTACGGCGAGATTCCCCTAACTCTCCCTGAGCAGCCTCGAGTTGAGTCTTGAGCCCTTCAACCTTTTTCTCTGCGGCTTTTTCCCGAGCGATCGCCTGTTCCCTCGCTTCGATGCCCCCTTTCAGATCCTCTATAGCGCGGGTGAGATTTTTTGTCCTAACCTCCAACCTCTTCTCCGAACGCCCAAGCTGGACGAACGTGTCTTTGAGGGCCGAGTCGTACTTCTCGACCAAGAAGTTCATGCTCTCGTCGCTGATAGACCAAAATAACGATAGTCAGAACATGAACGGGACTAACGAAAGAAAGCGACAAGAACGTTAAGACAACTTATCAGTAGCTTGGTCCGCACCCCCCCCCCCCC
>NC_027750.1:38621510-38628639 GCF_000695525.1 Brassica oleracea var. oleracea
CCCCCCGTCGACATAATCGTCCTTGAAATAGAGATCGTTGACAGTCGGCATGCCTTTCGGTCCGCATCTGATTTGACGGACCAGTTCAGCGCACTTCGGTGGATCATAGATAAGCGGAGTATTACCTTCATACGAAAACTCCACGCGATCGGGACACTCCACTCGAGGCCTTTTTGGACCAGGACGGTCGAGCCCTTCGCCAGTTCGGCCCGAGGCCCCCAAACGATCGCTCGGCTCAATTGAGTTTGAAGCCTCACCGTCATCAGGTCTTTTCTTCCACCCCCTTCGAAGGCAACACGGGAGGAGAGACGCCCTGCATGGACAATGGAGTCGCACTTGTCGGAGCGATAGGGTCATTGATAAACTCGCTTCCACGGTCGCCTCCATGAGACATGTTTTCATCGACAGGCTCAGAGGATTTCTCAGCCGACTTTTTCTTCCTCTTCTTTTTCAGACGTTCTCCGGCCTGAGACGCACCCACAGCTTTGGAAGTCTCGTCGCCAATCGGCTCAACAGAAGGATCGACCCGCGATCGCTTCTTGTTCACTTTACTTGGGGGAGGCACGATCGTTCTTGAAGGCTGGCCGACGTTTTCGTCAGGAACGGAACTTGGAGGAGGGTCAGTTCGAGGACTTGCTTCTGAAGCCCCGTCCAAACCCATCTCGTCGAGCATCGACATCAGCCTATTCCTCAGGCGGTCCAACTCCTCCTCTACAATTGCACTCAAGTCTGGGATAGTTTTCATCTTCCTGGCTCTCTTGATTTCCCTTTGTTCTTTGCGGTTGAAGAGCTTCAAACATGATTACTTGGAGCTATCACTGGCCGAATATAACACTCCCACTCAGCTGCAGCAGTCGACGACAGTGATTACAGATAAAAGAAAGGAGGTTGAATCGCAGAGTCGGGTCGACTCAAAAACAAGAAGGAGAAGCAAATCTACCTTTGTCTAAATGACTCATTGCTTGACGAATTCGTTCGCGACTAAATCTGGCCAGCTAAGATGGCTATGGGCAGCTAGGGCGCGAGCGTCGTCAAAGAAGCCTACCGGAAAGTCGAGCGTGTTCGGATGATTCACTGCACAGAAAGAAGAAAGATTGGTTAGCCTCAAGAGGGAAACAAAGGTTTCAAAACAGTAATCTACCGATTCGATGGTTTCAGAGATAACGAGAGTCACTCGGAAGTGGCTCCTCAAAAGCCGACACGTCGGATTTAACGTAAAAGTAGAACTGTTTCCAAAGTTGTGTCTAGTTCGGATGCCTTGTAATGACGTTATAGTTTGGACGCATCTGTAGCGAGTAAATCCCTCGAGGCTGGGGGTTGATATAAGTCAACTCCTCGAGAGCCCGGACATTCAGCGATATACCAAGTTCGGCCTCCACTACCATTAAGGCGACTACAACGCGAAGCGACCCGTTTAGGAACTGACTGATCGCAACGACCCGGCGCCAGATATAAGATGTGACGAGTCGAGGGATTGGGAACCATAGCTTGGTGTCTTTACCGAAGAACGACTCGTAGACGCAATGGTACCCAAACGGCGGGGACCATGGTCTCTGATCGGATCGCGGGATGATAAAGGTGATTCCGACCCCACTGCACTCGCGAAGAAGCTTCTCCACGCTTCCCACAGTCAATTGAGTCTTCTCAACTTCCCCCCAATCTTGGCCCTCGACGTTCGTCGGACGTTCCAGCAAAGGACCCAGGGCCCTCTCTTTCGTGAAGATTCCACAAATGGGAATCAGTGGGTCGTCGACAGCATCCTAACCATCGCCATCACCTCTGAATTGCTCTATCGCATCAGCGACCAAGCGGCGCTGCGACAGACTAAGGTTGGCAGTGTTCATCAGCGCCTCTCTATTGATTGCGTCCAGATTCGCATCAATCGGCGGCTCCGAAACTTGACCCTTCCATTTCTCCCTCTGGGATAATCTGGCTTTCGGTGGCATAGTATTGTAGCTACAAACTAAAGAACCCCTATTCTATGGCGAAAAACCTAGAGAGAGAAGTAGAGGGATAGAGAGAGAAAGTACCTGGAGCAGCAGAAGAAGAATGGGAGGATGAGAGGGACACCTCTTATTTATAAAGGAAGGGAACGCGTTCCTCCCAAGGTTATGATTAGACCTAAAAGGGCCTAAGTGGGCCTCGAAAATGAGCCACCATCACGCTTTCGACGCGACTTTCCATCTTCTTGAACGAAAACCGATCTCGGTTTAGAGTAGACCAGCGTCTCTGAACAGTGTCAAAAACCAGACCGGAATCTCAGAACAGTGTCGAAAACCAGACCGGAATGACGACTCAACCAGAGCGATAAAATACAAAAGGATTGAAAGGATCAACTTTCGTAAAGCGAACGATATGCAAGTAACGACCGAAACATGCCGACATAAACGATTATAAGACTTTTCGATTAAGCCGCTCGCTTCGGTTGACAGAACGAGACGAAGGACCAAACCATCCGACTCTTGGACCCATACCTCAAAATTCACTAGAACTTGTCGGGACATTTACTAGCGAACTGGGGGGACTTACTGTTGGGACGGGATTGAATCCTCCCACAAGGCCCATCGGTAGAATAGGCCCGGCCCGATAGAGTCAAAACTGTCGTCGGCTCGGCGACAGAACGAAGGAAAGACTCCCCTCTGCTTTTAAGCCAACCCGAGCCAGTGACTGAATCGACTCTTTCCAGCGGCTAGTCAAAGCGCTTTACTTCGAAGGCCCGACAAGCCAAAGCCCAAAAGGCAGAGTAAACTAGGTCAAGAAGACAATGCGAAGCGACTATATAAGGAAAGGGAAGACCATCAAGAAGGGAATCCGTAAATCACTACACACTTACTTTCGGCTAGAAACTAGGGTTTCATTTCTCTATTCTCGTCGACTTGTATTCTCCGGCGAACTAGCTTACGCCGGTTTGTTTCCTTGTTTCTTGCCTCTTTTGTAACACGACTTAGCAGTCTCTTGATCTAATAAAACGCCTTTTTTTTTACCCACCGACGAGTCCTTGTCTCCTTTCGTTCACTGGTTTATCGACAGTTCTCGGTTCAAACACCGGTTACTTTAAATCTCGTTGAACCGAAATTTGAATTCCTGAATCGGACCATCTCTCTTCAAAAATAAAGCAGTTGTAGTAGTGTCCTCTACTTCATTCATCATCAACACTATATGTAGTAATAGGCCCGGGCATTTTACCCGGACCCGAGAATTCGAACCAAAACCAACCCGAAAATAAAGGTCCGGATCCGGGTCTGGGTCTAGGCTGAAGTACCTATTGGATATAATTACTTAGACATGCGGGTCTCGGATACCCAAAATACCCGAAACTTCTAGTATATATTGGGTACCGTATATTTAGGTGTTCGGGTATTCTTTTGGTATCATGGATATTTTATTTAAGTTTCAGATTCTGTTTTCGGGTATATTTTCGGGTAAAATTTTAAATTTTCTGAAATAAAATTTAGGTATTTGAATAAAATTTTGGGTGCTTTTAGATCTTCGGGTCAGACTTCAGATACAAACTCGAGTATTTTTCGGGTTTGGGGTGTTTCTTTCGGGTCTTCGGGTAATTTTTGAATTTTTGGGAATTTTCAGATATTTTGGGTTTTAAATACCCGAACCCAAAATATACCCAAAAATTATGGATATTTTGCGGATATATAAATTATAGACAAAAACCAACCCGAAACCGAATCGAAGACCCAAATGCCTAGGCATGTGTAGTAATATCAACGTTTTTTTAACTCTTAACTTTGTGAATTTGGTGGATCTAAGACCATCTCCAACTCATCTCTATTTTTATCTATTTTTTTTTTTTAAATAAAGACACTCTATTATAGAGGTGAAAATGCTCCAATGTATGCTTTTATAACAGAGTTCTTCTATTTATAGAGAAAAATATAGATATATGTTATTTTTACCTCTAAATATAGAGGCAAAAGGTAATTTTCCTCTATTTTTTCCTCTAAAATAGAGAAATTCTATTATAGAGGCATACATTGGAGCATTTTCACCTCTATAATGGAGATCTCTATTTCAGAGGAAATTACTGAGGTATACATTAGAGATTCTTTAACAATTTTGTCCAAAGTCTATAATTATAATTTAATACAATGTTTTGCATTAATAGAATTACCTTACTGAATTATGAATTATAGACGTCTTGGTAGAGATGCCAAAGTGGATGGCAACCCAAGGTTTTTGTCCAAGTAGCCTAGTAGTAGGATAGATACGGATATACATATGCAGACCGCAACCCGCGGTGGGTCGGCCCAGACTAAAATAAAATCAAATCAGTAGCAGGCTGGGGTACTTGGACGCGGGTTGTCCCGTTTAACATTTCTTAAATTAAAAATTCTTATGTAATATAAAAATTATAAATAACTTGAAACACAAATGTTTTTTTAAATATTTTATTAGTTATAAGTCTATAACAAAAGAAGAAACTGAGCCATTTAAAATAAAAATGAAGAGGAAAAATAGAACAAACAAGACAACTAAAAATTTTGCATTTCATATTTACACAACATAAATTAGGTTTTATGTTTTTTTTTTAAAACTAAGAAGCTAATTATTACATCAAATACAATGAATTGAAATCTTTTTGTTAATTTAAATGATGAAGATGAACAGATAAATTTAAATAATGTTTAAATATTTAACTATCAAATTTTTTTTGGATTAGTGTTTCTTTATTTAGTTTATTTTTGTTAAAGTGAGATATATATATGCATATATATTATTATTTTAATTGTGATATATGAATTATTAATATATTTAATGGTTTACCATAAATAAATATTTATATGAAAATTGACATTAATGATGATATATGAGTAATTTTTATTACCATATTTAAAATCCGTGCAAAAAAATTTTAATTTTTATATGGAAATTTTACATCTCACAATTAATATGATGTCATGTCACTATTTTCTAAAACCATGTCATCTATTTTAAGTGTCATGTCACCTTTTTTCAGCGAGAATGATTGTAATGACGACATGTGTATAAATGACTTCGCAAATATAGTTTTTAAATATATGTATATATATCTCCCCATATAATTGTATATATATACATATATATATATTTATTTACATATAAATATAAATTCTAATAAATTTGAGACTTTGTTTGTTTTATTTAAACTGAAAAATCTTTTTGTTAATTTAAATGATGAAGATGAACGGATAAATTTAAATAATGTTTAAATATTTAACTATCAATTTTTTTTTGGATGTGTTACTTTATTTAGTTTATTTTTATTAATGTGAGATACATATATACATATATATTATTATTTTAATTGTGATATATGAATTATTAATAAATTTAATAGTTTACCATAAATAAATATTTATATGGAAATTTGACATTAATGATGATGCATGAGTTATTTTTATTACCATATTTAAAATCCCTGCAAAAAAATTTAAATTTTTATAAGGAAATTTTACATCTCACAATTAATATGATGTCATGTCACTATTTTCTAAAACCACGTCATCTACTTTAAGTGTCATGTCATCTTTTTTCAGCGAGAATAATTGTAATGACGATATGTGTATAAATCACTTCGCAAATATAGTGTAGGGGATATCTTTAAATTCATAAGATTCTCATACCATAGCATGATTGAATTAAATGAAATAAATCATTACATGAAGAGAATAAACATGCATTGAGACTTGAGAGGTTGTTTAGCAGTTATAGAAACACGAGATCGATTACTGTTTTGAGAAAATGGTTTATAGTGAACAAGTGTGCTTCACATCGACGGGGAAATCCAAATGTTTAGATGATTATAACGTCTCACTTTGATTTAAGATCCTTTGCGGGTGGCGATTGTAAATCCAAAGAAAGAATAGTATGAGTAAACGAACTTGTACGTAACGTTTTCTGTCTAAGTCAGCACACATTCTGAAGAATAATGCCTTGAATCTGTTGGGTTTTAGTCTTTTGAGGCCCACTAGTACTAGGGTTTTTAGGGATACAACTATATATATTTTATGCCTCTTCTAAATCTAGTTAGCAGCCCTAGAGAAACTAGATCCGATCTTCTTGTAGACAGATCTCTGTAATTCTTCCATCAATAAAATCACTATTTGTCCGTGGACGTAGCCGTTAGGGGTGAACCACGTTAAATCTCGGTGTCTTTCTTTATTATTTATCCATATGTTAATCTCTATCTTATCACATCCGTCACAACAAACTGGTATCAGATCTAAGGGTTGAATCTGGTGAGAAGATGTTTGGGATGAATATGAAGATCGACAAGTTTACTGGAAGGAACAGTTTCAGTCTCTGGCAAATCAAGATGAAGGCAATGTTGAAGCAACAAGGTTTTTGGGCACCGTTGTCAGTGAAGAAGGTTGAACCTGTTACTACTGAGATGGAGGTTACTGAAGAGAAGGCGTATTCAACAATTTTGTTGTGTCTGGTAGATGAGATCATCATCGAAGTTTCCGGTGTTTATGTTGCATCTGATTTATGGTCTAAGTTAGAGAGTCTATACATGACGAAGTCTCTGACTAAGAAGCTACTTCTGAAGCGACGTCTTTTCGTTCTGAGGATGCAAGAAGGTACACAACTCCAAGATCATCTTGACAGTCTAAATTCCATCTTGTTGGATCTGAGGAATATTGATGTTAAGGTGGAAGATGAGGATGCATCACAGATTTTGTTGGTATCACTACCAAACTCGTATGAGAACTTTGTTCAGTCATTCATAGGGAGTAAGGATACAGTGAGTTTGGAGGAAGTCAGGTCAGCACTTCATAGCAGGGAGTTGCGACACAAGGCATCTGGTTCTGGTACAGACGACCAAGCTTCTGGGTTGTTTGTAGGTGGTGGAAAGAACTTTGGAAAAGGCAAGAAGTCGAAAGACAAAAGGTCATTTTCAAAGGGTCCTAAACCAACTGATATTTGCAATTACTGCAAAGAGAAAGGACATTAGAAATCTGATTGTCCTACGAAGAATGAGGCTAAATCTGATGAAGATATTGCGCTGGTTGCTCATGGAAAAACACATCCTAGAGATGTGTGGGTCCTGGACACAGGCGGATCTTATCATATGTGTCCAAGGAGAGAATGGTTCTCAGAGTATGAGGCAGTGACTGATGGCAAGATCAAGATG
>NC_027750.1:38628785-38628950 GCF_000695525.1 Brassica oleracea var. oleracea
TCTGAGTGTCTACAGGGGTTCAGATGTGATTCTCAGAGGTTTCATTCATGGTACTTTGTATTTGCTGGAAGGTTCTACGGTTTCAAGTTCAGCAAATGTTGCATCTCCATAGGTTTGCAAGGAAGATATGGACAAGTTGTGGCATATGAGGCTTGGACATATGGG
>NC_027750.1:38629229-38630585 GCF_000695525.1 Brassica oleracea var. oleracea
GATACAGAGTTTGGTCTCCATCTGAGAAACGGGTTGTTATGAGCAGGAACGTTGTGTTTGATGAGAGTTCTATGTTCAAAGTTTCAGTTGAGTCCATTTCAGAAGCAGAGCAGGAGGATGTTGACAAGCAGGTGGAGCTGCAGGAAGTGCAGCCAGACTACCCAGGATCAACCGATCCAGTGTCAGGGAGCGATTGATCTATGCCAGACACAAGATTGGGCGATGGCAGAGATCTTCGATCGATGTCCGACAACACGAGATCAATCGATCCTCAGGAAGAGAGCGAGCGATCGGCGTCTGATGAGCAGCCTCAATCTTCTAATTCTGGAAATCAAAGTATTGGGTCTGAAAAACTCAGTATTGCTAAAGACAAACCAATGAGAGTTGATGTTAGGCCACCAGAGAGATATCGGTTTGAAGATATGGTGGGTTATGCACTACAGGTTGCAGAGGAAGTGGACACTTACGACTTCCGATCTCATTTCAAGTTATGCATCTGAGAAATGGTTTGCTTCAGTGGGAGATGAGATGGAATCTCATGAAAAGAATCACACATGGGATCTGGTCACACTACCACCCGGGAGAAATGTTGTGACTTGCAAGTGGATTTATAAGCTAAAAGAAGGTCAGTCACCAGAAGAGGGAGTCAAGTATAAATCTCGAGTTGTTGCTAGAGGTTTCAGTCAAAGAGAAGGCGTGGACTACAATGAGATATTCTCACCCGTGGTCAGACACACCTCTATCAGAGTGCTATTGGCGATAGTAGCACGTCAGGATCTGGAGTTGGAGCAACTTGATGTGAAGACTGCTTTTCTTCATGGAGAGCTTGAGGAGGAGATCTATATGACTAAGCCTGAGGGTTTTCTATTTCCTGGTAAAGAAGATCATGTGTGCAAGTTGAGGAAGTCGCTGTATGGACATAAGCAGTCTCCTAGACAGTGGTACAAGAGGTTTGACAGTTATATGGTCAAGTTGGGCTACGACAGGAGTCTTTATGACTGTTGTGTCTACATGAGCAAGGTGGAGGATGAGTCGTATATCTACCTGGTGCTGTATGTAGACGACATGCTGATAGCTGCCAAGAAGAAGTGTTATGTTCAGAAGCTGAAAGAACCCTATCGATACTCCATGTGCTGCAAATTTTCATCCTACCATGAGTGATGAAATGTCTGAAGGGGAAATCGATTATATGTCACGGGTTCCTTTTGCTAGTGCTGTAGGAAGTTTGATGTATGTTATGGTTTGTACAAGACAAGATCTTGCACACGCAGTCAGTGTTGTGAGTAGGTTCATGGTTCAGCCGCGAAAGGAGCACTGGATCGCTGTGAAGAGGATTTTCCGGTATCTTAAGGGTAA
>NC_027750.1:38630781-38633151 GCF_000695525.1 Brassica oleracea var. oleracea
AGAGAACCAAGCATATCGATGTAAGATACCATTTTCTGAGAGATGAGAAGAGGATTGAAGTGAAGAAGGTAGGAACAGCTGATAATCCTGCGGATATGTTCACTAAGTCGGTTCCTCATAGCAAGTTCAAGCATTGTCTTGATTTGCTAAACATCTCAAGCTGTTAAATATGACCCTGATGGGCGTTTGGCCCTGAGGGGCATCTGGCTCGAAGAGAGCATCTGTCCCAAGTGAGGGGCATCTGGCTCTGAGGAGCATCTGGTCCGACGGGACATCTGACATCTGAGTTCGACGGAACATCTGAGCAAAGAGAGAGTCTGGTACATCTATATTCTGAGCACAAAGAAGTGCATTCTAGTACATCTGATTATGGAGGATTCAAGTCAAGGTGGAGATTTGTTGAATAATGCCTTGAATCTGTTGGGCATTAGTCTTTTGAGGTCCACTAGTGCTAAGGTTTTCCGAGACACAACTATATATATTTTGTGTCTTCTCTAAATCTAGTTAGCAACCGTAGAGAAACTAGATCTGATCTTCTTGTAGACATATATCTCTGTAATTCTTCCATCAATAAAATCTCTCTTTGCCCATGGACATAACCGTTAGGAATAAACCACGTTAAATTTCGATGTCTTTCTTTATTATTTATCCATCTGTTAATCCCTATCTTCTCACATCAGTCGCAACACATTCAATCAAGAGAAACAGCCGAACGATTAGATTTCGCTAATATTCAAGCAACCAATTGGGATCTATTGTTTTAAAATAATCAAAACCACATGTGATTTGTGATGATCTATTCGTTACATAATAATCGTCATCCACAGTAAACTACAATTCAAGTTCTACTACTAAATAGTAAATACTAATTATTGATTATAGAGAATCTACTAGTGATATTTGAAGAAACGTTGTCCACGTTGTATGATCCGCGCCCGCGCCCACCAAACAGGAGATTCCGGAAGCTTCACCACAACTTCCAGTTTCGCTATTAATGCTAATTGATCTGTTCTCTACATCTCCTTCAGCTAGACAATTATTATAATTTTATATCCCCAAAAGAGAAAAAGAAATGAAAAAAGTCAAAAAGAGCGTTTTTTATGACAACATGTTAGAGAAGAAGTCAAGATTGATGAAACTTCTTGAAACAGACAAGACACGTGCCTATTGTCTGCAAGCTTTGATCCTCTACTTCGCGCACACACAATCCGAGCCGTTCAATTACAGACTCTCTGATTGGTCCTATTATAGTGTCTCAGCCACGGCGTCTCCTCCTTCTCCCCTCCTCCGCCGGGTCTCTCTCCCACCGCCTTCACCTGAACACCTTCGCTTCTCGTCCGTTTCAGCCCTATCGAAACACCGAAAAGCCTATGACTCGCTTCTTCCTCACCCTCCGTCTCAACCGAAAACCGCTTCGCCGGTAAAAACTCCACCGTTTTCATCGCGTCATGACTGGTACTAGCTCCGGGAGAAGAGCTCCGTTCAGGAGGAGATTCGGAGAAGTTGGACATGAGGCTGAAGATGTTATCGCAGAGGGATTTCATCTGAGTAAGCTCACGGTTAAGCTGGATGTTCTGACTCCGAAGCTTCTCGTTCTCTTCTAACAGCTCAACAGACAAGCCACCACCGTTTCCGGTTTGACAATACCACGACGGAGATACCGCCTGATCTTCCGCAGAACTCGACGGAGACACGACCGTTTTCGTCGTCTGAACTCTCTGAGCCGCCGCCGCCGCAACCACTTCAGGCGGCGGAGTAACAGCTGCTTGAGGCGTTAACTTTCGACGTTGGATCTCTTTGAGAAGACGTTTCTCTCCTCTCCTGAAGAAATCATTCGAAAACTCCCACCGATCAGGGACTACTTTCTTGAACCCCTGCAAGAAAAAAACCAAACAAAGACCAGAACTGTAAGAACGTAGCAAAAGTGATCTGAAACGAGACAGAAGAGTTATGTAATAACGTACGTAAGTGTTGAGCTGACGGACAAAGCTGGAGAAGTTGTTGTGTTTAAAGTGTTTAGGAAGCAAGTCTCTGGCGAAGTCAGTCGGGTTCCAGACGACGAAGGAGGAACCGTCTTCGTTCCATGAGATGACGTCGTCGATGGAAGGATCTTCAACGAGGTTAAAGGTCTTGATGAGAAACGGCGTCGGAACAGTTCTCTGAGACTCATTTGTTATTACCATCATCGGGTCACCGTTATCGCTCACCATTAGTTAAGATTGGTAGTAAAAAACGAAAGACAAGAAGAGCGTCCCCTGAGAGTCACGAAGGAAGAAGATAGAATAGTAATAATAAGGGAGGAATGATGTGAGTGTTTAAAAGAAAAAAGAAGTCATAAGAAGATCGAGAAGCTGCTTCAGGAAACTTCCT
>NC_027750.1:38635583-38638219 GCF_000695525.1 Brassica oleracea var. oleracea
TTTTTCCCCCCCCCCCCCCCCCCCCATATGATGTGTCCACCAAGTGGTGGGATCCCACCGGTTACTTTATCTTATTCTTTTATATTTATTTTGGGGAAAATAAATTAATTATATGGAGATGTCTGCCTGATGTGTCAATCGTTATCGGGACTCATCAGGATTATGTGTCAGTGGTGTATCGACTAAGGGCATCCGCAGCGGCCCATTTACACGAATCCATAGCGCTATATTCTAGACGAATCCGGATAAAATAATATTATCAAAGCCCAGTTCGGTAAGAAGTGATCTGTAGACAAGGAGTTTAAAGATCGAATCCTTAGTGATGTGGTCGCGTCTCATTGGGTGGGGGAAGATATGTATATCGGTGTGCAAAAAAAAAGCTTATTCGCGAGACGAAACAGAAAAAAAAAACTCTTGGCGACGAAAGAGGCGATTTGATCTCCTGGGATAATCGAGGTAAATCGAAGCCGTTTCTTGTTGATTTATGGCAATAGATTAGCTTGCATGTTGTTTTCCTCGCATTTACGGTTCAGTTTTGTCTTTTTGTCTTTTCAATCGATTTAGGGATCTATATTAGCTTGCATGTTGTTTTCCTCGCATTTACGGTTCAGTTTTGTCTTTTTGTCTTTTCAATCGATTTAGGGATCTATAGGTTTGTAGTTAGGGTTTCAAACGATTTGGGATTCAATCGATTTGGGGATATTTGAGTTTGTAGTTAAGGTTTGAAAAAGGTTTGGGTTTCAATCGATTAGGTGATCTTTCGGTTTGTAGTTAGGGTTTAAAAGGATTTGGGTTTCAATCTATTTGGGGATTATTGGCCTCTTACGATTGTTACTCTGGTTGTATCTTCTTGTCTTAGATAAGTGCTTTCACTCTGTGACTTTGTGATTCTTCACCAGAAATATTGAGCTTTATATGTGCTCTGACTCAGTTGAAGTATGGTTTCAGATTTTTTTTTGTGTTCAGACTCTGTGATTAGTGTTGTTTAACGGCATGATTGTTCTTCAGAGTTTGTGTTCTTAAGGATTAGTGCAGTTGGTGTAGAAATCAAAATGGGACTGTTGTGTTCTTAACGGTTGTTAGCATTATTAAACGACTGTGGTCTTCGTTTATGGGAGTCTAGGGATTGGCTACTCAATATGGGAGTCTATGGGATTTGTTATTCAAAATGGGAGTCTTAGTTTAATCAAGATTGTTTACTCTGGAGTTAGCTTCTCCTCTTACATTAGTATTATAGACAGTTTGACTGTGATTCTTTTCGAGAAAATGTTGACCTTTATATGTGATATGAGTCTGTTGAGCTTAGTTTTCGACAATTGTCTTAGAGGGTGTAGCTTCACACGATCTTTGAATATGGCACGCTTTTTTTGGTCCTCCAGGTACTTTAAACGACATTAATGTCCTCGATCGGTCTCCTGTTTTTTATGACATTTTACAAGGTCGAGGTCCCAGGTTAGAGTACGTGGTCAACGGACACATGTATAATTTGGCATACTACCTCACAGACGGTATATATCCAAAATGGTCAACATTTATCCAATCTATCTCACTCCCTCAAGATCCTATAGCAGAGCTTTTTGCTAAAGTTCAAGAAGCAACCCGCAAAGATGTGGAGCGCGCTTTTGGAGTATTGCAAGCTCGATTTGCGATTGTGAAAAACCTGGCTCTTTCATGGGACAATGAAAAGATATGGCATATTATGAGAGGATGTATCATACTACACAATATGATACTCGAAAATGAACGAGATGGATACACTCAATACGATACATCTGAATTTGAAGAAAGAGAGGCATCCAGAAGTTCACGGGTGGGTATGTCCTATAGTACCGACATGCCTACAAATCTCGGTAATATGCTTGGCATTCGGAATCATTTTCGGCGATAGGCGTATACATGAACAGTTGAAAAATGATTTAATTGAAAATATTTGGAACAAATTTGGTGATGAAGATTAATTATCATATCTTTATTTTTAATCATGCAATAAATAAAAATTTAAATTTCGCATGTTTTAAAATTTATTTTTTTTTTATTTCTAAGGACTCCTAGTTGGGTAACACCATTGGACAAACATTTTTTATTACAATCCTTAGCTATTCAAACAAAAACAAAAAAAAAATTACTAAAATAATGCTTAAGAAAGATGCTCTAATAACAAGGGAAGAGCGACATTTTTATTCAAAACTAGACGTGTTAAAATGTGTTGCAAAATTCTAACACTAATAAAAGTAAATATTAAATTTCGGACGTGATATTTGCTTAGAACCGGTCGTGTACACTGTTTGATCGGAAAAAGGTAATAAAGAAGATATGGGTTTTAACAAAGACGTCTTATTTATGGTCGGAGAAAACGTTCAGTCGGTTACAAGGGAAACGAAGAGAGTGCGACAGAAAGGAAGCCGGTGACTCTATGAGCTACCGGAAAAGTACAACTAACGGCGAGATGAAGCGAAGGAGAAAACCCTAATCTAGCCGCCAAGTGTTAGTCAGTGATTTCGGATCCTTCTCTCGTTGTCTCCCCTTTCCCTTATATAGACGTCCTGATGCCTCGTCCTTGACCTAATTTACGCCATCTTGGTGGGCCTCCTCTGCTGGGCCGAGAAGCCCGTAGGCGTCCGAGCAGCCGCTGAGCC
>NC_027750.1:38638522-38639351 GCF_000695525.1 Brassica oleracea var. oleracea
TCTCTTTTCCTTATAAATACGCAGATCCCCTCTCATTTCTTCAAGTTTTTCTCCGCGATCAAAGGTACTTTCTCTCTCTTTCCTTTATCTCTCTAAGCGTTGTTAGATTCATTCGAAGCATTCTTCACCGTTCCGTTCCGCGATGTCGTCGGGTCAGAGGCTATCAAAGCAGCAGAAGGGAAAGGCAGTCGCATCGACGTCGAATCCGACAAGGAATCCCGACGGGGATCGTGTCGGAGATCCGGAGGCGATTCATCGCGCGGCGATTCATCGCGCGGCGATGATGGACACGACGAATCTATCTCGTTCTCAGCGACTTCTGGTTGCGGATGCTGCGAGACTCGCGAGAGAAGGAAGCCAGAACGTCGTTGCGAGGGATGCAATGGAATGTTCGAGAGACGGGCAGAGCGGGGCGATGCCTGTTGACTCGGTCACCCCGAGAGCTCGACCTGCGGAGGACGGTCCCTCGGGGGATGATGATTCTGAGGCCGAGTTCTTCCCGACTACCTTTTACCCCGACGGAATTTTCGAAGAGCTTCCTCAACTCCATCCCGACTTATTGCGTTCTGCCTTCTTGGCCGGTCAGGACTGGGAGGGCGTAGAGAAGACGAAGTCGACTCCTGGAAGTGTGAAGAGGGTTCTTCGGGCTGCGGGTGCCGTAGGCGTGACCTTCCTTGTGCCTACGGAAGCGCAGAGACCCTGGTCTCCTCCGATGGGGTACCAAACGGTGTACGAATCCTATTTTCAGGAAGACACTCGCTGCTGTTTCCCCATCCCGCGACTGATCACAGCATATGCCAGACGTCGAGATCTCGCGATCAGTCAGCTG
>NC_027750.1:38639752-38640531 GCF_000695525.1 Brassica oleracea var. oleracea
GCCCAGCTGGGGCTGACTAGCGGGGAAGGACCCTCAACGGCGGTTCCTGGTTCTGACGAGGTTTTCCCTTCCGATGCCAGAAGTGCGGGGAAGGGCAAGAAAAGGAAAAGAGGCGATGGCTCGGGAGTCGAGAGGAGTACTGAGGAGACGAGTGACACCCCTCCTTCCGGTGAACCCCGGAAGAAGAAAAAGAAGAGAAGGACAAAGAAGAAGTCCGCCGGCGAGCAGTTGGAGAATGCTGACGAGCCGATCGAGCAAGAGGAGGAGGATGCTCGAGAAGAAGAACTCCAGCCCAAAGAGGGGGCTTCTGAGGCTGAAACCTCGGAGGGACGGAATGACGAGGAGGGAGTAAGTGAAGGAGAGGAACGCGAGACTTCTCTTAATGCCGCCCGCTCGGGTGATTCCGAGGAAGATAGCGAAGGGTCACCACTCCTGATAAGGAGGGGAAATGACGAAGACGATGATGAGAGGCGGTCTCCTGTTCTGACGTCTCCTCGCGAGAGAACTCCAGCTCCCGTCAGGGGAGGGGCCGTCCAGAACGGTACTTCTTCCTGCGGCGCCGCTATCCTAAGGAGGGCACTCGGATTCAGCTTTCCCGACAAGGTCAACTTCCACTACGAGGGACCGGCTCCCTTAGTGTACGTTCCAGAGAAATGTGTAGAGTTTCTCTGTCAATTAAGAGGGAGGGCGAAACCCCTTCCTGCTGTGAAAGACCTTATCTTCGGGGGTGAATACGAAGAAGCTGCGAGGGCCAAACTGCTAGTAAACGGCTTGGTCCT
>NC_027750.1:38640572-38643052 GCF_000695525.1 Brassica oleracea var. oleracea
GACCTTATCTTCGGGGGTGAATACGAAGAAGCTGCGAGGGCCAAACTGCTGGTAAACGGCTTGGTCCTCCTTTTTTAAATTCCTTGACTCCTAACTTCTCACGATTTCCATTGTGTCGCGTGTTCAGGGTGATAGCACGATGAATGTCGTGATTGATAAATACGACACGGCCCTTAAAGGAGCCTTGGACGAGCTCGAGCTGGCCAAGAAAGAGTTTGCTGAGAAGGAATAGGTTTTTGCTCGTCAACTGAACGAGTCAAGGGCCAATCTGCAGAAGCTCAACGGGGTGATGACCCACACCGTTGCTCGACGCGATGAGTTTAAAGCCGAGCTGGAATCATCTCGAAGAATCATTCGCGAGCTTGATCAGAAGAATGCTGATCTCGAGAGCGAGAGGGCTTCGCTCGCCGCCACGCACGAGCGAGAGATGAAACGTCTGTGGGACTCCAGAATCTTGGAGGTGACGAGAGAGAGGGGGAGAGTTGAGGCGGAAATGACCGCCAAGGCTAATCGTTGCTTCGCCAAGATTCGTTCTCGAGAGGAGCGTCGGGGTCCTTACGACGAGGCTCGGTTACTCCACAGCCAAGCCTTTGGGACTAGGAAGTGCCTCGAGGCCTTGAAAGGAGCTGGGAACGACATACCGCAAGCTTCTATTGATATGTTCGTCGAGCACGAGAGAAAGTACGAACAAGAGGCTGAGAAGCTGAAGGTTGGCGAGATCCCCGAAATTGATTTTAGACTTTCTCCCCTCGTGTTGGAGCCTCAGTTTGTGGATGCTCGGATTCTGGCAGGTCTCGACCCGTATGGTTCCAACGCTGGCTTAATTGACCCAGTGACCGCGGTGAATCTGCATGTCTCGTCTACTCATCCGGTCGGAGAAAGGCGCGAGGACCCAACGCTTACTATTGAAAACCCTTCGACTGTTCTTGAGGAAGGAGTGCCTGGTCGAGGAGCTCGACTATATGGAGATAACGTTCCTGTCCTCGTGCTTACGGACACTTCAGTCGAGGGTCGCGATTCGCCGCCTCCAGAAGAGTCTCGCCGGGACGGCGAGGAAAACACTGGCGAGGTGTCGGAGGATGCTGCGGTGCAAGTCTCTCTGATTGCCCGCGAATCGAGCGTCAGGGCTTCGGAGCTTACCGCCCTTAATGATCGCGAGAGTGTCGGAGGATGCTGCGGTGCAAGTCTCTACTTTGTTTTTCCTCTGTTATTTCCAACTCTTCGAATCGTATTAACTGTTTATCTTTTATTGTACTTGTCTATCAAATGCATGATTTCTCACGATTTGAAGTGACTATTTGTTTAGTATAAACGTTATTCGAGATATCGAATCGTTGTAGTGTTAAGCTCGTTATGACTTTGTCTCGGTCGATTTTTTTGGCTCGCGATCGTTCGTCATTTGAGTTTAATTATGAGTTCTGAGTTTAATTATGAGTTCTCGACGTTGACGGTTCCAAATCGATCCTAACGTAATTTTCAAGCGTTCGGTGGGCCAACCTTGCTTAGTAAATTACAGGGTGAGTTGGAGTCATTGTCTCGGCCGTGTTGGTTTAAATCGCAACACGGTCGACTCCCGTAAATATGTGTCTGATCAGGACATATCCAAAGTGGGATGCGAGTACCGATACGCTTGTTCGAGAAGCCGGGGCATGCTTGTGTCAGCATCGCTTAAGTGATCGTCTCCTTCGGAGATCGATTCCTCGGGGAGGAGGTTTGTTTTTTTTTTTTTTTCGGCTGGACCCCTTTTTCTTTTGGGCTGCCTACGTATCCCTTTGTGGGAATCAAGCCATTCGTAGTTCTTGGTTTTTTTTTTTTTTTTTTTTTTTTGAGCGAGAGGCGAGTAAAAGTGGCCTTAGTGGCACATTTACTCGGTAAGGCGTTCATCTTGACTAAGGATGGAAGAGGCGGAGATGTTTGGAGTTCCAAGCTCTCGGTATTGCTTCGCCTATTGAAGTCTCGAGGCGGTATACTCCTGGTTTGATGACTTCGACTATCTTGTATGGTTCTTCCCAGTTGGCTCCAAGCTTGCCGGCTTTCCATTCCTTAGATGTTTTCGAAGACCTTTCTTAAGACAAGATTGCCCATTTCGAGGGGACGCGATTTGACCTTTTTGTTGTAGTAGCTCTCGATTTGATGTTGGTAATTTTGGATACGGAGTAGTGCTTGGTCGCGCTTTTCCTCGATGTCGTCGAGTGCGTCGAGCAGCATGTCACGGTTGAGTTCGACGTTTTGTGGCATTTGTGATCGGCGCAAACTCGTCACATTCACTTCTTTCGCGATCGGCGCAAGCTCGTCACATTCACTTCTGCGGGAGCCATTGCCTCGACGCCGTAGGCTATCGAAAAAGGGGTAGCCTTCGTCGCTCCGCGAGGAGTTGTTCTGTGGGACCACAGGACACCGTCTAGTTCATCTGCCCAGCAACCTTTCTTTAAGTCGAGTCGTTTCTTCAGACCGTCGATGATGGTCTTGTTCGTCGACTC
>NC_027750.1:38643112-38644176 GCF_000695525.1 Brassica oleracea var. oleracea
TCCCTTGAAAAGATGCGAGATGAGCTGTGTACCGTTGTCTGTAATGATCTCGTATGGGAGCCCATGTCGGCAGATTATGTTCTTCCAGACGAAGTTTTGCACCTCCTTATCGGTGATGCTGGCGTAGGCTTCGGCTTCAACCCATTTGGTGAAGAAATTCTGTGAGGACCAGGATGAACTTCTTTTGGCGAGATGCCGGCATCGGACCGATGATGTCCATTCCCCATCGTATGAATGGGTATGGAGCAGTTAGGGTATGAAGGAACTCTATGAAGGAACTCCGTTGGGCTGTGTAAGGTGGAAGCATGACGCTGGCATTTGTCGCACTTGCGCACGTCTGTCTCGCAGTCGACGTTCAGGGTTGGCCAGTAGAATCTGAGATTCTTTATTTTTAATGCGAGAGCTCGTCCGCCCGAGTGATTGCCTGCTGCTCCTTCATGTGTTTCGGCCATGACTAGTCTCGTTTCTTCGCCGGAGATACATTTGAGTAGCACCTTCGACGCGGTCCATCGGTGTAGTTCCCCGTCCATGACAACGTATTGTGCGCTACGTCGCTTCAGTCGCCGCACGTCCCATTTCTCGGCGGGCAATAAACCTTCAGCGAGGTAATCGATGAGTTCCTTGTGCCAATCTGTTGGCTGATCATCCTGCGAAGGAGGTTCTGCTTCGTCGATGTCCATCGCTTCACTAATCGCTGCTGCGATCGTAGTCTGTTCCGCCTTCGTGTCGATGCTCGGTTTCTCGATTTTATGGATTGGGATGGTCCTCTTGACTTGATCATGTAGCTTGCTTCCTAGAGCAGCGAGGGCGTCGGCACAGACATTTTCTACGCAAGGGACCTTCGTGAGTTCGAAGAACTCGAAGTCTCGCTTGAGATCTTGGACGAGTTTGAGGTAGGCGTCCATCCTTTCGTTGCGGACGTCGTAATCGCCGAGGTACTGACTTACGACAAGTTGAGAGTCGCAGTAAGCGCAGATTCTTTTGGCCTTCACTGCCTTGGCGAGACGGAGCCCTGCGATGAGGGACTCGTACTCAGCTTCGTTGTTTGACGCCGCAAAACCAAA
>NC_027750.1:38645322-38646111 GCF_000695525.1 Brassica oleracea var. oleracea
TCGACTTCTTCGTTTACGGCTTTAGATCGTTCTGTACCGAGTTTTCGTCGCTTCCGTCGGATGGGTTTGAACGTCGGGTCGACGTGCAGTTCATGAGAGGTAACTGCGGGGTCGATCCCCTTCATGTCGGAAGTCTTCCAGGCGAACATCGAGGCGTTGTCTTTGATGAAAGAGATGATCCTTGAACATACGTCGTCAGACAGGTTGACGCCGACTCGGATGATTTTCGTCGGGTCGGATTCTTCAATTACGACTTCGCGAACTTCCTCCTTCTAGGAGAACTTCCTCCTTTTGGGGGTATATCTTGTGGAGTGGTTTACTGACGGAGTTGATAAGGGAAGCCTGTTACTGCATCTTTACAGTTGCGATCAGTAGTTCTCTCGCGGCTTGTTGATCTCCCCGAATCGTCTGAGTTTTGCCGTCTTTTCCGGGAAATTTAACGCATTGATGATAAGTCGAAGGGACGGCTTTCATGGAATGCAGCCATGGTGTTCCGAGTATGGCATTATAGGGTGCGTTGGCGCGGATGGCGGAGAACTTGACGGTGCGGGTTATACCACCTGCGTAAACTGGAAGGCGAATTGTCCCGATCATTTGCTCCGAGGCTCCGTTGAAGCCGGTGAGCGTGCGAGAGGAAGGCTTCATATCCCTTAAATCAACTTCCATTTTGTCGAGAGTGTCGCGGAAGATGAGATCGACTGAGCTGCCGGTATCAATAAGGACTTTTGTGACCAGACATTCGTCGATGTCAAGGTCGACGAGGAGAGGATCGTTATGTGGCATGTGGAC
>NC_027750.1:38646203-38646395 GCF_000695525.1 Brassica oleracea var. oleracea
CTCGAACCGAGTCACCGCAAGGTGGTGATCCGCCCATTATGACACTAGTGTGCGGGGTTTGGGTAGCTCGCATTTATTCGAGTTGCTTCCTCAAATCGTCGGTTGTGTTATCGAATGTAGGAGTTTCTGCGGGCTGGTTCTTTTTTGACTCGAGACGTCGTCGCAGATCGGACCCTTTCGAACGGTTGAGTT
>NC_027750.1:38646530-38647080 GCF_000695525.1 Brassica oleracea var. oleracea
ATGGTCGCACGGAGGTCGGCGGTTCCTGTGTTTTCGTTCGTGGCGCTTTTTCGCATTATCTGTTGTCGAGGGAGCGAGAGACTGCTTATCATTGCTGTCCAATTTATCGCGCATATCTGGTTGCACTGTCGGGACCCAATTTCTCGCGCAGATCTGATTGCACTATCGGGACGTCGTCATCAGAGGAGTCGCAAGGGCGAGAGAGTATGACTTCCACTTGTCGCCGGTGACGTGGGTGTTCGTCTTCTGACGAATCATTGGCGGGGCCGACGTTGTTGACGGGAGTGCGCTCAGGGCTTGCTCTTTCCTCGCTCGGGGCCGTGTTCTTTTGAGACTTCTATGCCTTCTTCTCCTTGTTTTTATTCCAGCTTTTGGTGTTTTTCGGTGTCGTAGGAGAAGTGGGCATTTGGATTGTCCCATTAGTGATCCCGTCGAAAAACTACCCGATGAGGACCTTGCATTCCTTCGTGTCATGGGAATCCCTTTTGTGGTAGAAGCACCATTTTTTTGGCTCCTCGGAGTTTGAACTCGCTGGTTCGGATGAGGTTGA
>NC_027750.1:38647704-38658962 GCF_000695525.1 Brassica oleracea var. oleracea
GACCGACTGTTTCAACGCGGCTAGTTCGCTTGCGGTGTGCGCGATGGTGTCGTTACCGGCGCTTTGGTTATCGTTATCCCGCGTAGGTGCTAAGTCGGTGGTTCGTTCTGTGGCGAACAGGTGTCGACGATACTGCACCGTTGAAGTTTCGGCGTTTGCAGCGAGAGGAGCAAGGATCTTTGCTATCGCCGTGATTTGGTCAACTGCCGCCTTCTGCGCCGCTTCTTGTAGGGCGAGGCGTGCCAGGATAGTTTCCATAGACGCAGGATGGGGAAGTGGAGTTACTGGTGTAGGCGTAGGTGTCACCTCTGGAGCCGGCGTCACCTCGAGAGCTTCGCGCTCCTCGCTTGACGAAGAACTGTCGTTGCTAACGACCATAGTTCTGACGTTACTTTGCTAGTTGCCCCACGGTGGGCGCCAACTGTTTGATCGGAAAACGGTAATAAAGAAGATATGGGTTTTAACAAAGACGTCTTATTTATGGTCGGAGAAAACGTTCAGTCGGTTACAAGGGAAACGAAGAGAGTGCGACAGAAAGGAAGCCGGTGACTCGATGAGCTACCGGAAAAGTACAACTAACGGCGAGATGAAGCAAATGTGTAAACCCTAATCTAGCCGCCAAGTATTAGTCAGTGATTTCGGATCCTTCTCTCGTTGTCTCCCCTTTCCCTTATATGGACGTCCTGATGCCTCGTCCTGACCTAATTTACGCCATCTTGGTGGACCTCCTCTGCTTGGCCGAGAAGCCCGTAGGCGTCCGAGCAGCCGCTGAGCCGAATGTACTTCAGTCGATGATGATCGACTAAAAGCACTCAAGAGTCAAGCCGAGAGACCTGACTCTTGAGCCGACCGATCATGCCGTCGCTCTACTTAATCCGGGCCAGGCCTTTCTATTCCTCGGGCCTTGTGGGATGGTCAAATCCATCCTCTACATACACTGTTCACCTAAATGTAACAGCTTATATGAAAACGAGTAGATGCAAACTCATACATAACCTACATCGCTGAGGCAGTTCATGAAATATTGGAGAAAGTTAAATCTGATTTAAGAAACAATTGAAGAGAAAACCTAACAAGAAAACCGTCGTTTAAGCGAGTAGACACATCAGGGCTCTAAAAGAAGCACGCATGATACTTGTTCAAAGGAGAAGGAAGTCTGCATTGAACAATCAGCATTCATGCTTCTCGTACTGCTTTAATGTCTTGCTCTTGGTTCATTTTAGGGTGCTAGTATCTTTCTCAACCTTTACTAAAGAACCGTGACACAAATTAGAAATAAGCACATGACTACTATCCTCGGACTATGCGAGAGAGCTCAAATCGGGTTGTGATTATTGTTCAAGACCGGTAGGACACAGGAAGCACGATGAAGTGATCTAGCACACTTTGAGAAAACCGCATCACATTAGATTGTGAGCCAAGCCCAAAAGATTTCTTTCACCAGATGGAAACAGAGAGGCAAAACAACGTTATACGCAGCTAAGCGTAGATCCGAACACTATGAAAAGCAAAACCTTAAAAACTTATGTACATTGGCATTAATATATAAACAACAATAAACTTTGAAGAGAGATCTTTGGAAGAAGGAAAGAAAAGAAATACACACAGCAAATAACCGAAACCAGCCTCCCATCTACAACTCCACACCGTCATTTCTACTTATAAACGATCCCTTCACATTTTCTACCATATATTATAGTACCGGCAACCCTTTTTGTTTACTTTATAATATATATTGCTTATTAAATATTATTATCATTAGATAATAAGATGGTGGGAGATGCTAATAATCTAAGTGGCCAACCAAATACTTCAAAAATTGCATTTTCTTTTATATCATCATAGCGTAGAAAAAAAACCATAATCCCTTTTTCGCTCTCTAGGCTCCACCATCGTACTCTCCTCTTGATTTATATTCCTACCTTTCTCCCTCTGCGTTACAAAAACACCCAAGTCTCGTTAGTCTGTAAGGCTATAAACTCGGCTCGGGGTCTTATCGAGTGTATGTATACTAGTCTGTCTTGATATTAGTTATATATACATACCTCGGCTAGTAGCAAAAGGGCGTGTTGGTTTTTTTTTTTTGGTTTTAAGAGTTTCCGGCGCTGGACAATGAAGGATTCGATGCAGACTTGGCGTCCTTTGCATCTGATCCTTCCCCAACAACTGGTTCTTCCTCGTTCCTACAGCATAGAGTTCCCGGGTTCATCTTCCTGACCTCCTCTTTCGTGTATATGAAGATTTTACGAACCATGCAACAAAACTCCCTGTATAATTTGATCACCGTGCTAGTGTCAAAAAGAATTACCAACACAGACGTATGAATAGAAGATGGAAAAAAATGTAAAATCTTACTGCCAAGGATCGTCTCCAACAAGCATCATATCATTCTCATCATCTGTGTAAACTATCAGCCAATCTTTCTTAGGAGCCATCAACTCTCCATTGAACTCAAACAGCCTATCCAATTCAGTAACCAACTCCTCATAGTTCTGGAACTTTGAGAGATCCACTGACCGGCCAAGTGCAATCCCCTGCTTCTGAACCTTTTCAAAATAAAAACCAATTTGTAGCGTGTGTTAGTAAAGAATTGCTTCAATGATCCCTACAAGCTCATACAATTTGTGTTGAAAAATAGCGGAAAAAAAAACTCACCTTCGTGCAGCTCCTACATGAGTTTGTTTTGGTTTGAACGTCCTTCGGATGGGGTTTACTAACCGGGAATGGTCGTCCTTGCTCACGATGATCATTTGTCGATTTTGACCCTTTGGACTGGTCAGAAAGATCCTGAACCTTTGGTGATGCCATCTGCGTAGGCCCCGCAGGGTCATTCAAATTGTTTCTCTGAGACAAAGTTGTATCTGTCCCATTCACGTTGTTCACCAGAGGAATGCCAAAAAGCCTGCAGTTCCCGTCTCTTGGCTTTGCTGCCTCCTCTTGTATGACCGCAGGACGTTTTGTCACATGCTCTCTAGCCTGAGCATGAACCGCTTCTTCAAAATAATTTAGAGCACGTGGACGTATTGGCCAGTTGCCAGCAGCATTCTCAGTCGTCACTGCACGAGGCAAAGCATATTCGCCGTAATTGGGATTGCCTATCCCTTGGAAAGAGGCATCAGATGCGGCAGGGACTTTAGGAGATTCATGTAACTTCAGGGAAAGGCCAGAGTGCATCATCCACTGGTTAGCAAGATATTCAAACTTGCCATCCTGGTCGCTGAGGATTTTCCTTGCAGCCACAGAAGGTGATGATGATAAACGGTCATAAAAAGGTATCTGATGACCGTGAGGTGGTTCTATGTTTGTCCCAAAGCCAGAAAGCAAATCCGTGCAAGTAGGTCCATGCCTACCTGAGGATATCCAGTTCTCATATCTCCTAGAAGCTGAAACCACATCAACCTTGTCATCATCAGTTGACGATTGCCACACAACCGAATTTTCAGGAGCATCGCATTCTACACTCTCAACATGTTTCGTTCTCAAGGTCGGGTATTCTTGACCTTGCAAGACCCTTGATAGTCCACTTGCCGGTAAAGGGTCCATGTTTGCCTTAGATGAGCCTGTTTCGTGGAAAATGAATTAAACCTTCTTTTAATGAGTGTAATTTAGTTTTCACACAATAATTAATTAGACGCAATGCAACGTAGACTTTACCTTCCCTTATGCGCATGGAAGAGTCCGGAGTTGAAGAAGCTAGATTAGATCTGGGCCTCTTAGGCCTAGGCATTGGTACAGGGCTCAAAGCAGGAGGAGAAAGAGCTGGCTCTATCTTCCACGGGGATACTCTATCAGGGCGAGGAATACTAGTGGTCTCATCCCACCGTACCTGAAACAAATTGAATATTTAGCATTCATCGGAATAACAATAGTTTTGATCTTCTCGAGGAAAAAGGACGCATACCTTGAGGGATCTCCATTTTGATTTTGCCCACCTCGTGGGGTCAGAGTCTTCAATCCCAACGATTGTGCCAGTAAACCTAATATAAATCAATAAACGATGTGAGCTTCGTCTTTGAAAACAGGGATACATTAAAACAAAATAAAATGACTGAAAAAGCAGAAACAATTTTACCTCTGCTCGGGAGCCTCTTCGCCTTCAAATCTCATTTTAAATCTCATGCCTATGGAGTAGTTATTCTTCACGGACTCCGTATACTGATCAAACGGAACAATAAACTCTGAAGGACTAGTCCTGTCACAAACAAAACCACAAAATACATGGAAATTTAGTAAAAGCAACACTCGCTAGACAAACAGCAAAAAGGTTCCTGCTTAAAAAAACACACCTCGGTTTATAGTAGACTGTAAACATGGTTCCAGTTGAAATAGCGTGCCAGGCAGTGGCCAATACTCCGAGATGCATGCTGTGGCTTGATATAACAGAGGATGGCACATTTCCTTGCTGCCGCATTGCACGCCTTACACCCACACGTAATTCTCCATTCTCGCCCCTACAGAAGAATAAGACAAAATAAACAAATAGACACAACTCAAGAATATCATGAACCAAAAAAAAAAAAGAAGCAAACCTTAGAAATATAAAAGCATCGCCTGCGACCAGCCTCTTGGAGCTAACAAACACGCTCCATCCACTCTGAAGCAAATGCCTTCGTGGTTGACCTGGTATAACAACATCAGCATCCATGGCGCACAAAATAAATAAGGTACTAATAATACAAATTTCAATACCTCGGAAAATATGTCGGAAACGCCACTCGCTTGCATGCAGATCTTTTGCAACTAACTCCTGGGTAGGAGGTTGACGTGACATATCCTGGGAGAAGCCACAAAAGAAAAGGGGGAATTAAAGATCGTCTTACCAGAACATAATGCAATAATAATATGGTTCAGTATGTAAAGGAAGCACCAACCAGAGGTGGGAGACATTCATCCGCATGCCGCCTAAGCACAGAAAATCCACCATGTGTACTTGTGTCCGATGCAGTCAAGGTTTTGCAGAAGGAGTGCACTTGGAACCTTGGGGGCGGAGGAGGAGGCGCCTCTTTCTCTATTGCATTCTCGTCTTGCTGTTACAAAAAAAAAAAAAAAAAAAAAGAATAAGCTTCTTGAATAATATGATCTAACAAAAACAGAACATAGAAATTACAACTTACAACAGGCTCCGGAAGAAGAGTAATCTGCGCATAAACTTCGTCGGTGTCTGCCTCTGCCTGCAAAATCAGTCAAAAATCTACAGTTAGCCGACAATTCAAGACTCTCCAAAACCAAACTTTCTTTTCTAAATGAAAGTGAGAGAAGCCTACCTTTAAATCAACATTAATGACACGACAAAGGATCTTCGAAGGAAGATCATAGAGAGGCATCTGCTGTTCTGCAGCTTGATTTGTCGATGCTTCCACCTACTCATCAAGAAAACGACAAAAAATCTAAACAATAGAAACAAAAAAAAAAAGAATATCACAAGCAAATCGGAGACGAGGAGGGAAGAAATGTCACCTGCTCGATGTGCCCCTGAGGGAAGTAGAAGACTCGGTCATCTTGTCGAGGGACTGTCACGAGAGGACCAGCACAAGCGTGCCACAGCTCACGGTAGAGAGCAGCTTCAGGGTCGACTAAGGAAGAAGAAAAGGTAGAGACATCAGTAAATAGATCAGCTCAGTTTGTAACCAAAACAAGCTAAAGAAAAGTCAGAAACGGAGGCTTACCAACGCGCTCTGCAGCTACAGATCGGTTAGACTGAATTTTCTGCGCCTCGCCGGCGACCGTCGGGTCACTGTAACCAGCGGAGGAGAAGTTTTCTCCTCGTCCACGATTCCCTTTCATAGAAACTTCCGAACTCGCCATGCTTATGTAACCTCAAAGCTCAGATCTGTTTCATCAGGTGACGAAGAAGGCTCTGAGCAGACGAAACCAACAAGAAAATCTCCAAATATACCACTTCTAGCTCTGTTTCTTCGTTTCTAAATCTGTCGAAAACACAATCACCACTCGTTAAGCTCTTTTACATTACCACATACAGCGATAAACCCTAGAATCAAACGAGTTTAACCACCAATTTCACCTCTAATTTCGCTTGATTCACAGATACAGCAACTCCGTGTACTCTCTCTCTCTCTCTTTCTCGTCTTCGATCGGAGTTACAGAGGGATTGTGCATCGATGACAAGCCTCCTTTTTTTCTCTTTTCTTCTCTCTACTCTTTCTCTCTGTTTCTTCCTCTTTTCCTATCTCTTTCTTTTCTGGGTCTGAGGCGACCAAAGGCTTAACCAGACTAGTTTCAACCGCGGTGAACTTCTAACCATACGCAAAACCGGTATTTACCGGTTACCTTTCCCTCTTTCGCACCGGCTATTTCCGGTTGTAACCATTTCCGGGGGACCAGCCTCTGCGACCTCACAAACCCATACATAGACAAGTGACCCAATTATTTTCTTTCCTCCTTTTTAATACACAAAGTCTTTTTCTAACTTAACTTTAAATTTCATTTGTAAAATAAATTGACTTACTTTTAGTTCAAAATTATTCATCTTTTTGACAAAAAAAAAAAGAAGGTATTAAACCACCGGTTGAAATTTGGGGAGAGGAAATTAAAAGTGATTTATTAATGTGTTTATGGTTTTCTGAGAAACAAGGAAGCAATAAAGGATGCTTTTTACTTTTTTAGATGTCACTAACGGCGTCAACACGTCGTGAGCACACGTCTGCTTTTTATTGGTTTTGAAAAAATAACGGTGTTTGTGGAAAGAGAGCGTCGATGGGAAAGGTGTTGTGTTTTTATCGGGAAGTGCCTTTGTCGTGCTCTGAACAGGCAGGTCTGGGTGGACGTAGAGAGTATTGAAGTAGTTACGTGGCGCCATAAAATTTTGCGCATTTTAGCACTCTTTAGATATTCTGTGTGACATTTTCCAACCTCTTTCCGCTATCCTGCGCTTTCACGAATTTTCGTCTCGTGAATCTCTTGTACTTAAATTACCATGTTTTTCTTTTTATGGAAAAACAAAGACGTTTCATAATTGTTTAAAAAACAAAAAAGACGATTGCTATGTCACAAATTACGTCTAGTATAATTCATTCATCCATATTATGTGTATGCATGTTTAATTTTGTCCGTAATCCATCAGAAAAGTCCATCATAATTTGATTTTTGAACATGGGAGATAATTTACTAATAGTTATATTGTTTTTTCTTTCTTAACATAATAGTTATATTGTTTAACTTGTTTATAAAGTTAGTTCTAATCGTATGTGATGTTCCGATATGCTACTATACTCAGTGGCGGACCCAGACTCTGTTTTAACATGGGTCAAATTTTTAAACAGGCTTTAATCTGAGAAAAAAAAAAAAAAAAAGATGGTCTCATGTAGGTTTTGAAGCCTGGTTTAACCACCAGATGAACAAATTTAACCATCAGAACTACAGAATCCTAATACATTACATATTAAAGTTCAGCTTTTTATAATTTAAGGGGTGTCAGCTGACCCACCATTAATGCATGTGGGTCCGCCTCTGACTATACGGTTTTTCTTTTCTTGGGATACGTTTTTATGCTCCTTGATCGAAATACGTCACCGCCATAAAATGCACAAATAGATACACAAATACTCCTGATTAACGAGACGCAAGTCACGCAACTATAAACCATATATTATTTTACCTCTATCATTTTTGTCTTATGTACGGAAGGCCTCGTTCATCTTATGTCCAGAGTAGAACGTGAGGGGCGTATTATGAGAATGAAGTTTGGTGATCATGGACCTTCAATAAATCATCTGCTGTTTGCAGATGATTCTCTATTTTCGTGCAAGGCAAACGAGGTCGAAAGCTTGGAGTTATTGTCGATCCTAAACCATTATGGAAAGGCCACAGGACAGGTGATCAATCATGCCAAATCCTCTATCATTTTTGGGAAAATAGTAAAGAAAGAAGCCAAAATCAAGGTCAAAGAATGTTTGGGGATCGAAAAAGAGGGAGGAGAAGCAAAGTACTTAGGCTTGCCGGAAGTTTTAAAAGGTTCTAAAGTCAAGCATTTCTCCTATATCAAAGAACGGCTGTGTAAAAAAATATCTGGTTGGCATACGAGAACCCTATCCCAAGGAGGCAAAGAGGTATTGATTAAGGTTGTCACCTCTGCTCTTCATGTGGCTGTTATGTCGGTTTTTAAACTTCCTAAAACCCTTATAGCAAGTCTTCATAGCGCCATGGCGACTTTCTGGTGGTCTTCAGAGGAGCATAAGAGAAAGATACACTGGTTGAGTTGGGATAAATTGTGTCTGCCTAAGGAGCAGGGGGAATGGGGTTCAGAGACCTTGAGTGCTTTAATCAGGCGTTGTTAGCTAAACAGGCGTGGAGGATAATTAATGATGATGATTGTTTGATGTCTCGTGTAATGCGTGGTAAATATTTTGAGAACAACAACTGCATCAATGCTTGTTTAGGGCGCATACCGTCGTATGCTTGGAGAAGCATCATCTTTGGCAGGAACCTCTTTAAGCAAGGTATAAAGCATTTGGTTGGAAATGGACAGACCATTAATGTGTGGTCGGAACCTTGGTTGGAAGATGTGGATGGTTTATGTAGACCCCCGTTAAGAAGACATAGACTCTTTAATGTGAATCTAAAAGTGGCAAATGTGATTAACCATCAAACGGGGAGATGGGATGAAAGAATAATGGAAGAGATCTTTGTTCCTAGTGACATAGCGATCTTGAGAAGAAATCAACATGTGTCCTTGGAGAAAGATTCTTGGGTGTGGCGTCATACAAGAAATGGGCTTTATTCTGTTAAAACAGGGTATGAATTGGCTTTTCAGAATCTTCATAAGGAATTGATTGAAGAGCAGTCTGCTTGCCCATCAATTAATCCTCTCAAGGAAGATGTTTGGAAACTTCTTACTCCATCTAAGATTAAAGGTTTTATATGGAAAGCCCTTTCAGGAGCAATTGTTGTTTTCGATCCTTTGCAGGATAGAGGCTTGAAATCTGATCTCGTTTGCCAAACGTGTGGAGCAGATGGAGAATCAGTGAACCATGTCTTGTTTTAGTGTACTTTTGCAAGACAGGTATGGGCGCTTTCTGGTTTTCCTGTTCCAAGAGGAGGTTTTGATGATGGTTCCGTCTTTGCCAACATCAGCTATCTCATGATTAATTGGAAAAAACAGAAAGAGTTGTTACAAGCTACAAAAAAAATTCCATGGATGTTATGGTATCTATGGAAAAACAGAAATGCTCTGCTGTTTGAAGGTACTTTTTCCCTAATGATCAGATTTGCAGTAAAGCTTCTGAGGAAGCTGATTTATGGTATCCTGCACAGGATATGGATGGAAGATGCTTCGGGGCTCATAGGGAGCCTACTTTTATGGAAGCGGCTGAATGGAAAGCTCTCCCAAGAGATGTGTTAAAATGTAATGTTGGGGTGGTGTGGGGGAAGAAAACAAAAATTGTTGGTGCTGTGTGGGTTTTGAGGGACTCAAAAGGAGATGTTCTCCTTCATAGTCGCCGATTTTTTGCTCAGGTTGATTCGAAAGATCATGCTCAGTACCTAGGTTTGGTCTGGGCCGTTAAAAGCATGGTTAGTCATAGGTGTCTGAGAGTCCACTTTTCATTTGAAGGGGGGTGTTTTGTTAATGCAATTAACAGACCCAAAGCTTAGCCTTCCTTCAGGTTTAAAGTTGTGGAGATTAGATATATTCTCATAATTTTTTTGTTATGCCAGGTGGAGACTGAGTCGTTTGTTGTGAACAGGGGATCCCGAACTATAGCTATTACTGCTTTAAAAGATGTTTGGTTTCAGTTTTATGTTGCTAGGGCTCTCTCAGATGGCGTTCTTAAGGTTTTGAGGTGGTGTTGTTATAAGTTTGTATTCCTTCTAGAGAGGTATGTTTGTATGTTTGATCCAGAACTTTGGTTATTTCAATGAAAACTTTAGAGAAAAAAAAATATTATTTCGCTTCTAACACCACGTAAACCATGAATAGTCAAAACATTGGAATTGACCAAAAGAAACACATACTCCTATATAAATATATAATTGACGACTAAAAATAAATAAATAAAATGTAGGATAAAGAAGTTATTAAAACAATGTTTTGAGGAAGGGATACACACTAGATAATGGTTGAAAGGGTGGGTATAAATTGAATATCTAGCTCGAGAGTTTTAAAGCTACTTGTGTTATAATTCATTTCATTCAAATAAGTAATTATCCGATTTAATTCAATCTATAGCTTAAAAAAAAATCTATAACTAGGAATATTCCAAAATTTTACATTTTTTAACCAAATATTGAATCCGCACAAATTAAAAGATAAAAGAATTCAAAGATATTATAAAATAATAATATTTTGTTATAAAAATAAAAAAATTAAAAACTTAGTACCTAGGTAATTAGTGAATAAATAAAATATTTAAAACATATATAAAATATAATAATTATATAATTCATTAAATATTTGTACATATATAATAGATCAGGTCATATTCTAAAAATATTAGTATTCATAATTAATTTTATTTTTATAAATATTACATACATATATTTGGTTTGTTTCGTAAAATTGGAATATTCAAATTTTTCAGTCCAAGTTAAAATAGATAATGAATTAAATTAATATTTACAGATATTTTATAGAGTCTTGGTCTTAAGAGATAGGAGACCATATGATAAACCAGAAATTGGGAGGAGAAAATTCACGCGTTGGCAACACACTTGGTAGAGAAGTGGGACCCACAAGTACTGTGCAGCATTTGTGTGTGGTCTTAAAGCAACCATAGTAGGAATCTTTGTCCGTTAAAAAGAAAAACTGTTGTAAATGAAGTGTTGGGGAAATACTTTTGTTATCGTTACTGTCGACCAGAAGGTCCATATATATACAATGTATTAGACCGTTATAAGGTCATGTTTATCCTAACAAGATAAAGATAAGGATAAACACTATGTTACAGATATACATGAAATATATACTAGATAAACACATAGTCTCTGGTTGTCTTTATCATGTCCCGGATTGGGTCTGCAGTACGGGCTGGTCCATGGTCGATCATCATTTGGTTTATAACACTTCCCCTTGATCCACACATCCGGTACAGGTTCGTTGCATGCTTAATGTTGCCTCATTAAAACCTCTCCTGAAAAACCCCAAAACCAATGTGGCAAAATGGGAAACCAAGGACAGGAAAAAGAGTACAACACATGAACTCCTCCAGATGAATGCATCACTGTAGTAGACGCATTCCCATCTGGTATCCGAGTCTTCTTGAACGTTGAAGTTGCCTATGACTTGGTGAAGATGATCAGCTGGA
>NC_027750.1:38659439-38659683 GCF_000695525.1 Brassica oleracea var. oleracea
AGTCATAGACCCAGAACACATACGAACAACTTTACTTCATATCTTTCGTTCATTCGGACTTATATCTCTTCGTATGTGTCAATGCCTTTATCCATTGTAACAAATCATTTTTTATTTTCTTTTGTCGATCCATGTTGAGCTATAGACCTTGTCTATATTCGTTCATAATCATGAGTGTCTAAGGTCATACCATCAATATTTATTTGCTGCAATGAAACTCATCACACAATGAATTCGCTGTCAG
>NC_027750.1:38662155-38662764 GCF_000695525.1 Brassica oleracea var. oleracea
ATTATTCAAAACAGGTCTTAATCAAGTAATCTTTTTGAAATTTTTCATGCTTCATATCAATGCCACACACAGACCAAAAGAAAAAAAATTCTAAATGATGCATTTTCTTAAACCCATACGGTTTAAGGTGTGAATCAATGTATTTTTCAGATTTAAGATCATCTTATTTCAAACACAAGGTTTCAAGGCCTTAAGGGATTCTATCTTAGATGATCAAGAAAATGTTCCATATTTTCTTCATCCCATTGGATCGGATCATTTAGTATAATAATTTTTTTCAGTGCAGATCAGATTGCTTGAAAACTATGAATGATCTATATCCCTAACAGTCGAGATTTCATGTTCAGTATGCAATATTAGTATGCAAACAATATGCAATCAAGCAAACCAATTCAATCATGAAATCAGGTTAGGGTTTTCGAAAAATATACCATATATTTATTATTATTTTTTTCGAAAAATAATCAAATCAGAAATTATTGTAACTTAAAAAAAATAAATCAGAAAAATTTGATTTATTCAAGCAATTTATTATATACTTTTTGATTTAAAAATAAATATATTTTCTCAGATATATCTCTGATATTTCGATTTTAAATATTAAAAAAA
>NC_027750.1:38662792-38663095 GCF_000695525.1 Brassica oleracea var. oleracea
GGGGGTATTTAATACTTTATGGGTTTTAGATGAGTTTTCGATGATACCTGAAAACTTTTGATGGGTTGATCGGTCTATCAGTTAGAGATCTTCCTGGTTAGCTGATGGATTGCTCGGAATTATTGTTTTTGTTGCTGCTTGTTGGAATAGGAGACTGATATATGGTTGAGAGAGATTTTGGTTTCTGGAACAAATTTTCCGCATGTATTGTAGCTGAGCATGGGGGTGCGTCCGAACTCCGATTGATGCGGGGTTAGCGGCGTTGGCTTCGTCTCGTCAAGAGCTTTAATTTGGTATCTGGCT
>NC_027750.1:38663160-38698009 GCF_000695525.1 Brassica oleracea var. oleracea
GATTTATTTCTGGTTTTTAGGGTTAGGGTTTATGAGAGCAACGTCGTGCTGATAACGTGTTGTAAATGAAGTGTTGGGGAAATACTTCTGTTATCATTGCTGTCGACCATAAGGTCCATATATATATAAGGTATTAGACCGTCATAAGGTCATGTTTATCCTAACAAAATAAAGATAATGATAAACACTATGTTACAGATATACATGGAATATATACTAGATAAACACATAGTCTCTGGTTGTCTTTATCGTGTCCCGGATTGGACCTGCAGTACGGGCTGGTCCATGGTCGATGATCATTTGGTTTCTAACAAAAACTCTTTTCTTTTCTTTTCTTTAGTTTATGTATTTGTTAATCCGTATCTTAAACTATGTGGAGTCTTTAAGCGTATGTCTATCAACATATAAATAAATATTTATTTGGTGTCCTGAAAGCCTTCGAATTTTATACCTTGTCAATTTTATAATCAAACACAAAAAGTAGACACAGCTTTTGCAAAGCATGTGTTCAGCTTGTTGATAATTTGTAAAACAGTTAATTTGTATCATAATTAATCCTACATTTTTTTGGGTCAAAATTAATCCTACATTATTTATTATCTTGCTAATTATCCAGATGAACAATCAACCTTGTTCAAATTATATATATATATATATATATATATATATACACATAGTTTCTGTATTTTACTGAACATTTTGGACCATTGTTCGGACATATACATAGTGATACACACCTATTGATACACCTATAATTGAAACTAATAGTACACTAATAAATACAGAGTTTGGCAAACGAACATAGACTAAATGGTACAGTATGCTGTTTAAAAGATAAATGTAAGAAACAATGTATAAAATAGTCATCGGAAACGTCAAAGGGAAGTCTCTGTGGTCGGTGAGGAATGTAGGCATTGATGAGTTCATCAGGGATTAGCTACATCGGATACGTTAAGGGAAGTCTCGATGAATCTCACCTTTTCGTGGTTTAAGTCAACGTTTGAGAACGATATTAGATTTTTGGAAAATTAGGATCCGAACTAACGGAACTTATCGGGTTAGACCATCTCCAACCCAATTCCATAATAAAAATCACTAAAATAGAAATGGTGTTTTTGCTCCAATGTGTTCCTCTATAATAGAGGAATGCTATATTTGCCTCCATAAATAGAGTAATACTATTTTTTTCTCTATATTTAGGAAAAAAAATAGGATTCTTCTATTTATAGAGGTAAATATAGCATTCATCTATTATAGAGGAACATATTGGAGCAAAAACACCATCTCTATTTGTTCATCTATTTTAGAGATATCTATTATAAAGATGGGTTGGAGATGCTCTTAGATGGTCGAACGAACTAAGCTAGTTACAAAATTTGTGATTTGAGTTGTTTTGAACGAGTCGTGTCTGTAGTCTAAACTCTTTCCTATTTCGGGAAGATTAATATAATTTTTTTTTAAAATGTATAAAAAACTCGATGTTCAAAACACGATACAAATACTGTTGAATTTGTTATAGTTGATCTGAACGGGTATAACAACTATCCAGATGTGTAGTTAATTAGTACATACTCACACACATGAATGTTCCCTTTCTTGTCAATTACTGATACTAATAGCTAAAGTAAATCTGTATGGCCAAACAACTTTTTTTTTATTTTTGTTTCTATATTCTTGATGATCGGTCCATGCTGCGAATTGGAAAAATAGGGTTGATGGAAAACGAGGAAAATGTGCTCTATTTTTGTGCTGGCTTTCTAGTTAAGAAATCTTGTTTGGTATCAATAAATATTTTATACCGTATTCGAAATATTAAGACATAAGACATGGCTTGAGTATTTTCCTATGCTTTGTTAGAGTTATCATATGATATTAGAGCATCAGTATCCCAAAACCCACAAGGGGTTCTTATTCTTCAACTATAAGACCGTGATTATCCCATAAAACCCTTAATAGGTTTCTTAAAAAAAAAAATTAATTTTTTTTTCTGATAAAAAAAAATTAAAAAAATGCACCAATTGTAGACCGACATATGTCAGTGGGACCTGTAAACAGTCCAACAATAGTCGATCTTTAATCTGGGCTTTCTGTTACCAATTTTTTGTGTTTCGTTGGGACCCACCTCGCTAAGAAACTAATTAATTTCCCCCGATGAATTTGCCCTGAGGCACAGTTTTTTCAACAATCGTGGGCCCTCTCACCGCATAAGAAACATTCAGCGTACTGCGACGCATCTGCTCTTACACTGTAGAACCCCATTGGCAAAAAGAAAAGGAATCATTCTTTAGCACTGCTAATGTGTCATTACCAACCCATGACAAGATGTTTTGGGGTTACCTTTGTACAGTTAATTAAAAAAATTGAGTGGGCGTTAATTACATAGTAAAAGGGAGAGAGCATATAATATCTAATGCTGGACTCTGTTTTGTTGTACATTTTTAAAAATAATGTGAAGTGATCACACGTGGGGCCTACACGTGTCGTCAGATTAAGAAGCATTAATTCAAGAAATGGGTCATATCTTCATGCTTCCATTCTTCTAATCTTTCCCATTTTTGAACCCTAACCTACAGACCAACCCCTACTTCCCTGCTTAATAATTAATACATTGAAATTATTGTTACTTAAGAAAAACATTCATTAAAACGAGAACGTATTAAAATTTTGAATGAAACATAAATAAAACACAGCTCGTTATGAGTATTTTCCCATAATTTTTTTAACTAAACTTCAATAAGGAAACACTAAAATTAGAGTAGAATTTACAAACTCAGGTTCTTTGGTTTTTAACTTTTTAATGCAAGACAAAAAATAATCTGGTCTTTCATCTTTATCGCAACATGCCATGTCATATCGCACTTTCTCATATCGAACCAGTGAACCACACGCGCTGACGGGCGGACTCGAAGCGAAGTTATTCAATCCAATTTATTACGAATGAGGTCTGATTGGCTTCTGAGATCTGATTGGTGGACTCGAGACATTCTATTAAAAAGGATTTTTAATTGGAGTCGTTTTTACATTGGGAGAGGGTAACGCTGGAGTGACTTGTCGGTTATTCAGGAAACTAATGAACATAGGCCACGTCGGTGAGCAGTCTCCTTTCCAACGCACGTGGGTCTCGCAGGTAAAAGCCAGAACGAATAACTCGTGTTTTTCTTTTTCTTTTTATTTTATTTTAAAGTTTGTTCCTATCGAGTTTGGTTACGTCTAGTCACGCACGTTGCGTGACTGTCGTTTTGGTGAAGAAACGGGATAGGCTTAACTACAAATTATGACGTCTTATTTAGTAGTATTTGTTTGTTTTATAATATGTTTAAATGTATAATACACCTAATTATGTTTTATTGACGTAATTGTTTTTTATTAATGACTTTTAAATTTTTCTCCCAGAAGAAGTGAGAATCATAAAGCTGGAAGAAACACACAACAGAAACTTTTAAACGGTCCAGCTATATAAAGCACCGTACCTACCTGCATCTTTAATAACATGTATTATCGTCTGCAACCATTTGCAATTAGTTACATTGCTATTTTAAAAATATTGTTTTCTTTAATGTCAAGTAAACAAAGCATTGTGTTATGTTTCTGTATATTTATCTAATAGATTTAAATTACCGCACACTTAGACCATCTCCAATGTATTTCCCTATTTTTTTTTCTATAATAGAGGAATTCTATAATAGAGTTGAGTTCCTCTCCAATGTATTTCTCTATATTTTCCTATAAAAAAATATTCTTACAAGATTCTTTTTATGTTTTACAATTAACACATTTTACTTATAAATGTTAAAAATTGATCATTTTAATTTAATTTTTGATTTTTCATAAAATTGCAATATTATGTAAACTAAATATTTTACTCAAAAAGACATAATACAAAATATAATAAAATAAAATAGACATTATCTAACCATCAATATTACTATATTTTCCTATAAATGATTATTAATGCATTCTGAAATGAGTTTTTATCAAAGTTGTTGGAGTATGTTGTATTAATTAATATTTAGATTGAACTTAAATATGTTATCCATATGAAAAGTATAAGTGAAACTTTTAATTTTAATTTGAACTTTAATTACATATAAAACTTCAAATATCATTTGTTAAATAAAAATTTTCGTTTTACATAAAATAATAATAATTTTTTTATTTGTGTTATTTATAATTGTGAAAACTTAAGAATTATTATGTAAACAAAAAATTGTGTTGTTATATGTAAAAAGAAATTGTATTTCTCCATAAATAAATACTTTTATCATAATTACAAAAAAGTAAAAGACTAATTTGTAAATAAAAAAGTTTACTTCTATTATAGAGGAATGCTATTTTTACCTCCAAATATATAGAAAAAAATAGCAATCTCTATTTTAGGGGAAGAAATAGAGATGAGTTAGAGTAGATTTTACTCTATTATAGAATATAGAGGCAAAAATAGCTTAGGGTTAGATATGCTCTTATGTAACATATAAAAATAGAGTTATGCTAGATATACATAGAGAAATCTATACTATATAAAAGTTGAGGGCTGAGGCTATAAGTCACTAAGAACGTCCACGTAGGATGTTAAACTTTCAGTCGTGTTTTGACACATCAGATATTTAATTTTCAATTTTTAAATATGTCAATGTTTTCAAAAATTGTTTACTTCATAATAGAATAGAAATCAATTTAAATAAGACAAACTTACAAAATTCAAAGAATTATATATAATTTAACTTAATAGAAAATATATTTTCGGAAGTTACATAAAATATCTTACAAATATAATAATTAATTTAAAAATGCAAGATATTTTAACAATAAGAACTATAAAAATTTAAGACACATGATTTTTAAAGTTTAGGGTATATGCTATTGAAAATGTTCCATAATATGATTTAAAACACATAGTATTTAAAACAACTAATCATAATATGAACAACAATATAAATTTAAGACACAAGATTTTAAAGTTTAGGTTATATGCTATTGAAAATATTCAATAATATGATTTAAAACACATAGGATTTAAAACAACTAATCATAATATGGCAAATCATTATTTTAGTTTAATACTTTCAAAAAAACCAATATTTCCAAAATTTTGTTGACTTTAAATAAAACATAAATCAATATCAAATAAGGAAAGCTAACAAAAGTAAATAGATTATATATATAAGTTAACTGAATATATAATTAATTTTCGAAAATTAAAAAAAATGCAAGACTTTCAAACAATTATAACTATAAAAATTAAAACATGTAATTTCAATTTTTGGGTTATATGCTATTGAAAATATTCACAAATAATATATAGTATCAATATAAAAAGTTAAACTTACAAAATTTAAAATATTATATATAAGTTACTTAATTTTAAATTGATTTTTTTTTAATTTAACATAAAAATAAATAACAAAGATAATTATTAATAAAAATTGAAGTACTTTCAAACAATAAAATAGAAATCAATATCAAATAAGATAATTAAACAAAATTAAAATTAAATAAAAATCAACTTAATATATATAATTTTTTCGAAATTCAATATAAAATTTAAAATGCTTGATTCTGAAATAATTATTTCTTTGGTTATTTCTAAAAAGTCAATATTACCAAAAATGTTTATTTCAAAATAAAATATAAATCAATATAAATATTTAAACTTACAATATTTTAAACATTAAATACAAGTACTTAATCTTAAACTGGTTTTTTGCAAAATTAAGTTAACAAAAGTAAAACATTATATTAAAATAGCTTAATATTTGTAATATTATAGAAATTGAAACAAAAATATAAAAATGCAAGACTTTCAAACAATTATAACTATATATGTTTAAAACACGTGGTATCAAATTTTAGGTTATACGTCATTGACAATATTCACAAATAACATATACTATATATAAGTTGATGTTATAAATTATTGAAAATGTCCACATATTATTCTAAAGCATTAAAAATATGCCAAATCATTTTTCTCTTCTAAAAATGTTAATATTACCAAAAATTGTTTATTTCAAAGCAAAATATAAATCAACATAAGAAGTTAAACTTAAAGGTAAAAAAAACTATATATAAGTTATTTAAAGTTTAATTGATTTGTGAAAATTAACATAAAAATAACTATATAAATTCAAAACACGCGGTTTTAAAGTTTAGGTTATATGATATTGAAAATAACAAATACCATATACTATATACAAGTTGATGCAATTTTAAAAGTTTAATTTATATGCTATTTAAAATATTCACAAATAGGATATATTATAGATAAGTTAACTCTATAAATCAATGAATATCCACATATTATTTACTATATAAACTAAATCTTTGAACGATGACCGTAAATTAATTAACAAATATTAATTTTAAAAAATCCAAGAATTTAAAATACTAAATAAATATGAATTGAAAGCACATATTATTTCAAAATTTAGACATATGTTATTTGATGCGTTCATATAAAATTTGAAAATATGCCAAATCAACAACTTAATTTGATATTTTTTAATAGAAAAAATCAGAAAACTATTTCTTTCAAAATAAAATGAAAACAGAATAAGTTAAAAAATTATTTATCAAAATAATTTACTTGAAATATAAAATAAATGTTTTAAATTAAACATAAGATTCTAACTAACCAAAAAGAACTGTTTTTAAAAACAAATCAAGTTTTTTATAAAACAAAACCAAATATTCATGCATGTAAAAATTAAAATTAATACAAAACTACAAAAATATAAACTAAAAATGTAAAAATTATCTTAAAAGTTAGATTTCTATTTATATTAAATTATTGAAAATAAAGTTAGATTTATATTTATATTAAATTATTGAAAATTCAATATAAAAGATTTTAACAAAAAAAAAAATTATGTCTTTTTATGAGGATATAATTTAAAACTATCAAAAACATGCCAAAATAGAATCATAGGTTAATATGTTTATAAATCTGAAATTTCTATAAAAAAAATCTGTTAAATAAACTTAAAATATCAATTAAGATAAAAAAAACAAAAAGAAAAAAAACTAACTTGATATATAAGCTAAGTCTCTCAAAAATAAACATAAAAATATTGATAAAAATTATATCATAAATTTTGTCAAGTCATACAAATAACATATACATCAAAATAAAATAGATAGTTAAAATAATCTTAAATATATAGATATCGGCATAAAAATAGTATAAGTTTATACTCAGTCACACAAGTTTTTTAAAAAATAATGGTTTAATTTGGTCTTTTTTTTAGTGAGCCAATTCAATTGTTTACAATAAGTATACAAAGTTTTATTATAGATAAATGATGATAAAAGTATTTTAATTATGTAAGAAACATATTGTTAACTAGCCCATTTATCTATATATTTTCAAACTGCCGTTTATCAATCAAATGAATTAATATATCAACAGTTAAAACTATAATAACACTACTATTTATTTTTTGGAACAACATTTTTTAGAAAATTATAATACAACTTCATTAATCTATTCAAATAGTTTTTTTTTTTGAAATAAGCCTAAAGATATTTTTAATCTACAAAATTTTTTAGGCTAAGGTCAATAATAATAAAACAAAGTACATGGTGATTTTTCATAAGTATTTAATGTAATTCATCAGTAAAAGTTATAGGATCCATACATATGACACTTTATTAAAGTAATTAACAAAACATATACAATTAAAAATAATTTCAAACGAGTTTATCAAAGAAATATAATTGAAGAAGTAATAAAATATAGGAAAACATAATAAAATCTAAAGAGGTTCACCAAATAAATTAGCTGAAATTTATAATATCATTTACAAATAATATTGACATTAAAGTATAATCCCAGCGACAAAAAATAAAAATAAATATGGGGTATATTCATTATATATTCTCAGTGAAAATTATATTATCTAAGAAATATTAATCAACAAATTAGAAACAATGAATTTGTGACAAACGTCTAAAAATTAAAAAAATAGATGTGAACTAATAAAACATCATAACCCCAAGATTAATTTATACTCTAACTAGATCAAGTAGAAGATATATCTAATATTTTATATTTTATATATTTTAATAAATAAAACATTAATTAATGTTAGTTTAAAATTCTATATATTTATTTCCTCTTTTCTTACATCTAAACAAATATATTTAATATTGTTTAAATATCATCAAAATTGTTATTATAATCAAAACCTAAATCTAAATATTATAATATTTGATTTGAATTTTAAACAATTAAATAAGAGTACTTCGAATATATATATAAACAATAAGTATATAATAACCATAATTTCATGGTAATATTTGGTAAATACAATGAAAAAAATCGACATTGTGCATATGGATTAATCCTTTATGTCATCAAAAAAATGATAGATACAAAATTATAATAAAATTATTTATAACAGTATAGTATTAGTTAATACACATTATACAATCCATTTTCTTAAAAATATGATTAGTATAAGCACATTTATAAATACATATATACAAGAAAAAATATACCTAAATATTAATTATTTAAAAGGTATGATTTAAAATAAATTTAAATAGGAAAAATAAAATGGAAATTTTGATTTTACATCATTTTGGTACCACTATTCATGTTTCCTTTCATTAGAGGGGCATTTTTACAAATACATAAAGTATGATATTTCATTAAATAGTCGAAAGACCCTTCTACACTTATTTTTAATATATATAAATTTAAATAATTATTTAAATAAAAATATATATTTTTAGTTTTAGAATTATACGTTTTTAAATTCTAACCTTCTTATAAAAATGTTTAAAATTTGTTTTCTTGATTTTTTTTTGAATATTTATTTTTTTAAAAAAATCTTAAACCCCACCGGCCCACCCTCCAAAAGTCCACCTCTCAAATCTAAATCTTAAGTCTATATTAGTTAACCCTATGGATATAAGTGTTACTTTTTAAAAACTAAAGGTAAATGTGATTAAGGTAAATATGAAAATAGTATTAAAAAAGTGGTAATTTAAACAATTCATCAAAATAATAAAACATATTTTTTATATGATTTCACAAAAAATGTAAATAAACCGTATCCATGTTATTTTGAAATTATTATGAAATTAAACTTATTATTAAAATAAACTTGCGCGAGTTGAAAATCTAGTCTACATTATAACGAGGCAGTTTGCTCACTCCTCAGCGCGCCACGTCAGGGTTTTGTAGCCTCTACTTTTAAAAAGTGTGAAAAAAGTGTCAAACCCATTGTCCAAACCCGGGTTATTAAGATATAAACACCAACATTTATACCAATAAACTAAATGATACTTTGTACGTTTATGGCCGAAACTAATATATATTTATGAAGGTCAGAATCCCTTGCTTCTTCGGCTTCCTCTGAGGACCGGACCTACAAGTGTATTATGGGTTTCATTTTTAAATGAGATTCATCACGTTATATGAAAAAAAACCTCAAGTTTGCAACAATTATAGTTTTCTCATATTGTAAACTGTCGTCGTTTAACATGAGTTAGGGTTCTTTTCATCATTGTCTCAGAAAAGTCTGAGTTACAGAGTTGCGTCGTGTGTTTGTTCGTAATCTATTTTTTCACCGGTGAACTCTTCATCTCCCCATCTTTAATCGCTTGATCATAAATGTTCCTGATTTGTAGCCCCTTTGTAAACCATATATATATGATTCTCATATTTGATGAACCCAATTTGCATCTCCACAAAATTCATTGATTCCTCTTAGCTTTAACTATCTTCTAGAAAATGTTTCTCTCAGCCTCTCCAGTTCCTCAAACCGGCATCCCAGGCGTCCGTCACTCAACCTTCGAGTCTCTCCGTCTTGGTCATAGTAGTCAGAGCATAGCCTCTGGCCTCCTCTGCTTCTGGGATTCCCTAAACTTCAAGAAAGACATGAAGTTTATGGGAATCACAGTTCTCTTCCTTGATGAAAAGGTAAGTTAATCTTCGATCTATCAAACTTATTCAACATAATTTTTAATTGATTTCCTGATTTTTTGTTGAATAATATTATTTGCAGATTCCGTGATTCATGGGTTTATTTCTACTGGACACACTAATCATTACATGCAATCTTTGAAAGCCGGTTCTATTGTGAAAGTCGATCATTTTGAGGTTACTAGGTGCTCAAGCATGTACAATATAACTGATTATCCATTCCTCATTCGTTTCATCTCACCAACCATTATTGATGAAGTCATCACATGTGCTCTTGAGTTCAATCACCAGTCATGATTAGATTGTTCGACAATCTCCAAGTGATTGCGAACACAAACCTATAACTCTCATGTATATTATCATATTGCATATGGGTTTATATTATGTTTTGATATCATAACTGATATTTAAACTCGCATATGTGGTTGGGAAAATCCGTTCTGTCCAGGGCTCTGACCTCACCAAAGAAACAACTCGAGTCGTTACCCGTTTGCTCATTGATCTGTAAGAAACAATCAACATACAATTCCCTTTATATTATTGTTTATATTATGCTAACATCAATAATCAAAAATATTTCATACCCAAGATCTGTGGTTGTCTATTTATCTCCCTTACTTATCAAACTAATTTTACACAAACCTTTATTTTATAGCTTAAAAGAAACCACAACTACTCAAACAATCAAAACACCAAAAACTAGAATCCCAAAAAAGATGAATCATTAATGATCACTTCTTTTTTTTGTTTAATCTTACGAATAAACTTCAAAACAAATATACCAAACCAATCACCTCAACTAAAACTCAACAACACATATATCGAGCCAGCTAAACAAATACAAACTACACGGCCAGTTATTTAACAATTTACAAACTTACTTTCGTAGATGTTTACAAAGAAGACGAAGACGACAACCAAGATCAGTGAAATGACCTAAACAAAAAAAGCAGAGTAAGTTATGAACTCTGATAAATACAACTAACGACGATTTTTATTTACATATTACCCATCAAATAAAAGAGAAACAAACACAGACACACCAGGAGATACAAGATACAATCCCGATAGACACAAAGGCAGCAACAACATCTCCATCTGCTCACTCTTCTTGTCTTATGAAAATAACTTACATGCCCAATGTCAACAGACCAATGTTATTATCTTCTTATGAGAAATACATATATTTGTTTAAAACTCATTAAGACCCAAATACTCAGAATTGTCACTCATTTTATAGTCATTTCTACAAGTCTACGTGTATTTATTTTAAAGGTCCGGTAAAAGTAATAAGTTATAAAAAACATATAACAAACATAATAAGGATAATAAAAATTATTATTTAATACACACAACTTACACAATTAAACTGGAGAAAAAATATTCAGAAACAAAAGATACTCTCAACAATCTTAATATAATTTATGTAATCTCAACAGTACAAGAAACAAATTTAAAAGACAAACAAACAATAAGTCTCAGTGACACAGCAAACAACACCACAAACTATGTCAATCATAATTATGTACTAACAAACTATGTACTAACACAGTTTAGTCCTTCATAAGTGGTAAACAATGCATACACAGTTCACCATCACAACTCTAGCCCTATAACAATAAAAAACTTGAAAAACAATGATCAACCCAAAACACAAAATTCACAACTACAACAACCCTAGTAAATATTGAGATGAAACAAGAACTCTGTCCACAACTCCGCGCTTGCGCGGGAACAATCCCCCTAATATATTCTAATAGCACAAAAAACTATCTTGAAAATAACACAGACAAAATAGAAAATGACAAATTCAGTAGAGAGCAGAATATATATATATATATATATATATTAGGATCTAGAATTTAAAATTTATCATATAAATTTAAAATAATAATTATTAGAATATTTAGAAAAATATTTTAGGATAGACTCAAAAAAGTTTATCACGAAATAGCGCACTAAGTTAAAAATGACCAAAACATGTTTCACTAAAATGTAAATTATATTTATATTCATAAGATTAACTAATATAAATTCAAAGCTTAGATTTAAAGGAGAGAGTTTGATGAGGTGGGATTAAGAAGTTATTTAAAATAATAATAATCAAGATTTATAATTAAAAAAACTTATAATAGTTTTTAAAAAATTAGATTTCAAAAATTTTTTTAAAAAAATTGAAAACTAAAAAATAATTTAATTGAAATTTTTTTTCTAGAAATATTTATTTTGTTATTTGTTTTATTTATAGATTGAATATATATATATGTCTTTTACATCTTTAGTGAAATCTCTTTTAGTCATTTTTATGAGCTTTTTGTTGAAAAAATTATGTTCTTTTAAGAATTATCCACTTTTTTTTATTAATGTATGATTCATTAAATGTGTTTAGCTTTAACTTTAATATAATACTAGAGATTGATCCGCACGCCTGTGTGGGGGTTAATTTATACGGTTTTATAAATTTTTATTCGTTATTTTATAATTAGTGTTGTATATTTAAGATGTGTCGTCGTATAACTAATTGTATTGAAAATATTCGGACTGAATCGTGTAATAAGATTATTGCCGGTACAAATATCTGAACCCATTTCAGATATATTTAGTATTTAGATATTTTTATGTTTCTGCACATCAGAATCAAAATCATTCAGACCTGGGAAGACCCAGCTCAAACATCATACATAAATTTATAATATCCAAGTGGCGCCTAATTTCAAAATCCAAAAAAAATTTAATCCCGAAAGAAACAACTTGTACCTGAATGAGTATCTGAATGTCCATACCTAACTGATTCTGTAAATAAATTAAAAAAAAAACTCTTTCTATATATTTGGATAAATAAGAAAAATAGAAAGAATTTTTTATTTAGTAAAATAGTTATATGAAGTGAAACATTATCTGACAATAAATGTAATATGTTTTAATTATTTTGATTTAAATTATTATTTTGTTCACATAAACTATGCCTTTGAATTATGTGTTTGGCTATGTAATTTTTCACCAATTGGAAATAAGACAAAAGAAAGTTTTAGTAAAACAGATTAAACTAAACTATTAACCGTGTGCAAAACTTGGTTATCTTACATTTTTGTTTTTTATAATTGCACAAAGTTAATACTGATTAACTAATAAATTAAAAAACTGCACTATTACTTTTGTGGTATATTATAACTAATTATTTGATGTATTGTTATGGTAAATATAATTAATGATGTGATGTATTGTTAAAGTAATATAACTAATGAAATTACAAAACTAACACTATACTTATATTTTTATACATTAATATTTGTTTTCATAATTAGTGTTTTATATTTTAGATATGTCGTAATATAACTAATTGTATTCAAAAGACCTGAATCGAATCAAATAATATGGTTATTTTTGGTAGAAATATCCAAAACGTTTCAAATACATTGGTTATTTAGATATTTTTAGGGTCATACATCAGAACCGAACTCATCTAGACTCAAAATGACCCAACTCAAAAACCACACATAAATTTATAATATTCAAGGAGGGAGTAATTTTAAAACAAAAAAAGATACCCGAAAGGAACAACTCGTACCTAAGTGGATATCTAGTGTTCATGTCTAACTGATTTTATAAACTAATAAAAAAGACCTCTTCTATGTGTTTGGCTAAATTAAGTGAAATAGAAAGAGTTTTTTATTTAGTAAGACAATTATATTGAGTGAAAAATTAAGTGACAATAAATGTAATTCGGTTTTATTATTTTGATTTAAGTTATGATTTTATTCACAAAACATGTCTTTGAAATATGTTTTTGGCTACGTAATTTTCCACCGATTGAAATTAGAAAAAAATGTTTTAGTAAAACAAACTTAACCAAACGTTTAACCTAATGCAAAACTAAGTTATTTTACTTTTTATTTTATTTTATAATTGGCACAAAATTAATATTGATTAACTAATAAATAAAAATCTACACTATTATTATTATGGTAATATAATTAATGATGTGAAATATTTTTAATGCAATATAATTAATAAATTTGTTAATACGAGTGATGGAAATAGAATTAATGTAATACTGCTATCACGTTTCTAAATAATTCTCAGTTATATTACTATTTATGTTTCCAAACAGTACTAAAATGTATTTCAGTTTTAATAATATAGATTTATAATTGGCACAAAATTAATATTGATTAATTAATAAATAAAAATCTACACTATTATTATTATTGTAATATAATTAATGATGTGAAATATTTTTAAGGTAATATAATTAATAAATTTGTTAATATGAGTGATGAAAATATAATTAATGTAATACTGCTATCCACGTTTCTAAATAATTCTCAGTTATATTACTATTCATGTTTCCAAACAGTGCTAAAATGTATTTCAGTTTTAATAATATAGATATTTTAGTTGTTTTTTCTCCTGTGTGCTATTTTTATCATAAAACTTTTCTTTAGGAGATTAACCCATATATAAAATATTATATCGGTAATTTATATATCATACGAATACCGTTCACATGAATTTTACCTAACAACAATAGAAACACAGCCACTTCAAAGTTCAGCAGCACCAGCCATGAATGTCTCTGGTCCTCTGCTTACTTCCGACCCCATCCTTCAATCCCAGCCCCTCCAAAACCCTACTGATGGTGCTCCTACTAAAACTTCAATTCCAACAGGCAGTAACTCCACTAACTCAAAGCCCCAAGGAACCATACAGTTAAACCTCTCCCAAATAACTGGGCGAAGAGTCTCCAACAATCTACTGATAAGACTCTAAAAAACGTTGCTAACCCTAGTTTCTCTGCTGATGGCACGCTAAGGATAAAAATCCCAGACTCGGTTTTCCAAAAAGGTGCAGATCTGCATCAAGACTTCATCTTAGGAGTTTTCCTTGGAAAAACTCCAGCCTATGCTCAAATCCAGAGTGTTCTAACCCACATCTGGGGGCGTGGCTTGAAACTGGAGATTCACCTGCGACCAGAGTCAAGATCAATGTTAGTAAGGATACCTAACTCGACAATAAGGAAGAAAATTGTGGACCAGGAATTCTGGCATATAGGAAACGTACTTTTCTATGTTGCTCAATGGTCTGCTTCAGTCGCGACTCAGCCTCCCTCATTCACCTCAATCCCTCTTTGGGCTCATTTCAAGGGTATACCCTTTGATTTATATACCCAAGAAGGCCTCGGCAGAGTAGGAGACCTCATTGGTCACCCTCTTGAAGTAGACGACTTTACCATGAGGAGAGTGAACATTAATATTGCACATATTAAATGTAGAGTTGATTGCACCAAACCTTTGCCTCGTAGTGGAGAACTCGAAAGAGACAATGGCGAAGTTGTTACTGTTGATATTGCTTGGACCCCTCCCATCTGTCCCTGCTGCAATGAATTGGGTCATCTGGAGACTCATTGCCCTTCTAGTAAATGGAAACCTTCCAAACCTGCACCGGTAAAAGAAAGACCATTGAAGAGTGTCCCAGCCAGCTCTTCTTCTCCTTCAGGGTGCAGCCATAGCGAGCCAATAGCTCCATCTAGTTCTCCTCCTCAAGAGGACTCTATGGCTTGGGAACCTTCAGTCATTGCTCCTGGTGCCCAGACGTCTCCAATTCTCTCTCTCGAGACTCCGGCTAACCCTCCCGCTTCTCGGGAATCTACTCCTGTGGTCTCTGTAGTTGGACTCCTACAGCTTTCTGATTCTGTAGGAACCTCATCTACCCCCACTCCCTTTAGTTTCTCCCCCTCTCCTCCCTCTATGCCTTCTACTATCCCCCACTCTTCTTGTCTCCCTCCTGTCACTGATGATGGTATTTTGTTAACTCCCCCTCCTCTCCTCCTCCATCGCCTCCCACTGTAGTGTTTGCGAAAAGCTTTACTAAAGATACTCCCTTACTACCTGAAACAATAACCCATCTCCTCGCCCTCCCTGCTGTCCATCATCCTCGCCCCATCAATCCAAAAAACTTTAAAAAACCCCTGTCCCCATCCCATCCCCCACCTAGTAAGTACCTCTTATCTATCAACCCTTTCGCCTGTCTTGCTACCCCCCCTACTGAACCACCCGCTCCCTCCGGTCCTGCGCCCTCCTCTGATCCCTCTTTTCCCTCATCCTCATCTTCATCCTCAGATTTTACTACCCCCGCTGTGGGTTCTTTCCTATCAGAAGGAGAGACCCAAAACCTATAAAACCTTTTTTATTTTAGAAAACATATTTTTTTGGAATGTCAGAGGTATTAATGAATCTGCTAAGAATTCAAATTTTCGGAGGTGGATAGCTACTCACCATATTAGTTTAGGAGCCATTTTAGAAACCCATATTAAAGAACCTGCCCTCAGCCCGACCATGGCCCTTATCTGTCCTTCATGGTCTTATGTTTCAAACCATCACTCAGACCCTGACGGAAGGATCATCTTGATCTGGAAGCCCCATCTTAATATCACCATCTCCCACCAGTCTAGACAATCTTTGACTTGCCGTGTCGATTACCCTTCTGTCCCACCTTTCTACTTCACAGCGGTCTATGCAGGTAACACTGTAGAAGAACGCACTGAGCTGTGGGTGGAGCTCCTGGATCTCCATGCTACTCTCAACCTAGGCTCATACCCTTGGCTTGCTGGGGGAGACTTCAACGAAATAAGGCATCCTTCAGAGCACTCAATACCATCTATCTCGCAAATCTCTAGCCCTATGATTGATTTCAACTCCTGCCTGCATCAATTGGAAATCCAGGACCTGCGATATCATGGTGAAAAGTATCAAACAAACGACCTGATAATCCTATAGCCAAGAAGTTGGATCGCGCCTTGATCAATGAACATTGGTTAAACTCTTAACCCCGTAGCCTTGTCGTGTTCCATGCCCCTGATATCTCAGATCACACTCCCTGTTGCATTGAACCTATCTGTCCTCTACCTCAAGCCGGAACAAAACCATTCAAGTTCTTCAATTACCTCACCCTTCACCCTGACTTCCTTAAACTGGTTGCTGAAACCTGGGTTTGCACTGAATCGGAGAATCACTCATTATCTCAACTGAGTGTTAAGCAAAAAGAGTTAAAGAGTGTTCTAAAGACATTAAACAAGGAAAATTTTTCAGACATACAAAAAAGAGTTTTAGATACTAACTGTTTGTTCATGGATGCGCAGGTGCTCTCACTACGTCAACCCACATCAGATAACTTTGCCGCAGAGAAAGCCCTCCTTGAAAAACTCCAGTTTCTGAAAAAGATTGAAGAGGAATACTTCAAGCAATTATCGAGAATTAATTGGCTTAGGTGTGGTGATCAGAACACTAGCTACTTTCACAAGGTTGCTACTGCTAGGAAGGCATTCAACTCAATCATCATCCTTATTAGTGTTACTGGTATAGAAGCAACTTCACCTGAAGATATTGGTAACCTTGCTGTGGCGCACTTCTTGAACATCCTTGGGCCGCCTACTCCGAAAACTACCCCCCTGATGATCTCCTCTGTTGCTGACATGATCCGAACAGACCGCTTTTCCTGCTCTCAAGCTCAAGCGGCTCTTCTCTCTCGGCTGCCTACACTTGAAGACATCACCAAAACAATGTTTAAGCTCAATAAAAACAAGAGCCCTGGACCAGACGGGTTCACTTCAGGTTTCTACACAGCTGCTTGGGATATACTAGGCCAAGAAGTCATAAACTCGATATCATCCTTTTTCAAAACCTCCATCCTCCCTACCTCTACAAACTCCACCATTCTAACTCTGCTACCCAAATTCCCTGGTGCTACAATCATAAAAGACTATAGGCCTATCTCTTGCTGCAACACCCTCTACAAAGTAATCTCTAAAATCCTAGTTATCAGGCTCAAACCTCTGCTCCCTTCCATCATCCTCCCTAATCAAACTGCTTTCATTAAGGGTAGGCTCCTACTGGAAAACTGTCTCTTAGCTTCAGAGCTAGTCTCGGGGTACCATAAACAACAAGTGGAGAAAAAGCTCACCTTAAAACTGGACATAGCCAAGGCTTTTGATTCTGTAAGATGGGACTTCCTCATTGCTTGCCTCCTATCTCTTAACCTCCCACAAGACTACATCCAGAGGCTCGCAGCCTGCTTCACCTCCCCGTCATTCTCTGTTGGCATCAATGGTAGACTCCACGGTTTTTTCAAAGGCACTAGGGGACTTCGACAGGGTGATCCGCTATCGCCCTACTTGTTTGGCCTGGTCATGAACATATTATCTCATAAGTTAAATGAAGCTGCACATCGGGAAGATTTGGATTTCATCCTAGATGTCAAGAATCAGGACTTACCCATTTATGCTTTGCCGATGACATCCTAGTCTTCACGGATGGTTCCCTCAACTCAGTACAGATGATTCTCCAGGTCCTTGATGAATTCAAGGCCTTCTCTGGACTATCAATCAGTGTAGAAAAATCATGTTTCTTCTCCAGTGGCCTCTCTGAAGTCGAAATTGATGCAATCACAGAGACTTGCGGCATCCCAGCAGGCACCTTCCCTATCAGATACCTCGGTCTGCCTCTGAACACGAGGAAGCTCTCTATTGCAAATTGTGAACCCCTCCTGCACCAAATGGGGCCTACAAACGGATCCTCGCTGCCTTCTCTGCAACCTATCCGACGAATCAAGGAATCATCTATACTTTGAGTGCCCATTCTCCATCGCCATCTGGTCCTACTACGCTGCAAGACTAAGGATCCCACAAACTAGCAACTCGTGGGCTGATGTAACTCACTCTCTCCTGTCTCTAACTGGTACAAAGGATCATATCTACCTTTCAATTCTCTCCTGGCAAGCAACAGTTTACGAGGTGTGGTGGGAAAGAAATGAAAGGCTTCACCGAGGGAAATTCAGATCGGTGGACATGGTAGTGAAGAAGATCATTGGACTCATCAAAAATAAAATCTCTTCTCTCAGACCGGAAAGCAATCGCAGGGCCAGCTCTCTTATGCAAATCTGGTTTTCTATCATTGACGGTTCCAGTTAAATCCTAACTAGGGTTTTCGATTCTAACGAGATTCAGATTTTCCTTTTCCATGCGTCCTGATGTGGGTAATGGCCGCTCTCTTTACTTGGGCTTTTTCTATTTTCTATTTTCTTTTCTTTTTTATATGGGCTGGTTGAAGGCTGGTTCTGATTGGGTTTTTAATTTTCATCGGAGCTTCGTTAGTCCGTCAAGTTAACATAACTAAAGTAGGTCTTGTAATCACTTTTGCTACTTTATTTATTTTATGCAAGAAAATGTTCCAAAAAAAAAACAATAGAAACACAGAAATTTCCATGTAAAGACAAACAAAACCCATTAATACATACGCATAATAATAGCCACCCATGCACGTCAAAAGGACTTATCATCATGGGATCAATTAAAATATAGATTTAACATTATCTTCTCATGTTAAAGTAATTGCATGTCTCCATAGAAGATAACTTCCCTCGTTTTGATTAATTATATAGCCATATAGCAAGTGTCGAGGCAGCATAAGAGGCGTTTGTGCTGAACATTTAAGACCGTCTAAGCCCCAACAGATAATATATACATTTTTGAACGACTTTTATGGTTTAAAACTTAAAAGGCAGTTGTCCTTGGATTAACGGCAGAAATGACAATCGTGGATGACCGCGGGTCTAGCCTGAAAAGAACTGTCTTGGAACGGTATTGAACCAGAGTTTTCCAAAGTCGTAAAATAGCAGGCCTCACATAACAGGTTGTTGTAGAACTGAACAATCTTTGGGATGAACCGAAACGGGTCATGCAGATTAGAAGGATCCGCGTCTCTTTTTTCATCATTTCTTGTTTACCTGAAAAATGATAGAGAGAAAGAGTGAGAAGAAAGTGATTCGTGTGACTTCTCCGGAGAAAACAAAAAAGAGTTCTCGCGATGACGATTTGAGTTTCGGTGGTGTTTTGATTTGATGTTTTTATTTATTTATTTTGGGATTGATAGCTTGATTTTGTGTTTGTTTTATTAGTTTTTGGATTCATCAAACTAAATCATTGGTTATGAATTTATGAGTTTTAAGCTAATGAAAAACATGTTCTACAATAATCTTTACTTGGTATGTTAATATGTTTGGAGTATGACAAAAGTACAACTATTGTTTTAAATAATATATAAGCAAATCAATAACTAATGAATAATGTCAAGTTCATTCGACGACCTGAATCATAATCTAGAGTGGCCTAAAACGTCCTAGAGTGGATTTGGGCAGCTATTCCGCGAGCCGACCCGCAAAGGCTCGTACATATAACGGAGCGGGTTTAGGCAGCTATTCCGGAGACCGCGACCTACAGGGACCTGACCCGTCGTGACCCGCTTGAATATAATTCCGCTACGCTCTGGGACATGACGGAATGGGACAACTTGTTTATCATCTCTAATTCACGGATATAGATATATGAAAAATACACAATGCTATAAATTTATAATAATAATTAGAACATTAAAAATATTTTTAGCTCCAAATACTGAAAATTCAAAATCTCATTACTATATTTTTAGAAGCATGTGATTAAGTGATAATTTAGTAATATTAATCAAAATCGCTAAAAATATTTATTTTACATGATTTTGATGAAACGATTAACAAACTCATGATCTGCAAATCATAAGATCTATTTTTGAACACTTTATAATTATTACATTATATTATCAATCACCTCGTTTAATTTTGATGCAAATTAATTATCAGTTGCAAAATTTTCATAAAATTGAGGCAAAATAAATGATGAGTATTTACTATTTAATAATAACAAATTTCAATATAATTATATATGTAATTATCATATTAACTTTTCCTACGCATATTATTCATCTTCTTCAACCTCTTTTTATTTCTCTCATTATATTTTATTCTTTTTATCACATATTAACATGCATTGTTAATGTCATCATAATTTTCTTACATAATTGTTTTTTCAAAAAAAAAAATCTCTCTCTCTAAATATCAAGCCAAACCATACCATAAATAAACCAAAACCCACCTTATAATCCTTTTTCAACCATCACATTACCTTATTTACTATATATGGTCTCTTTGAGTAAAATTCAAAACATTTTATGATTGCAATGTTGTCACATGTTTGGTTGAATATAAATCATCCACTCTTCATAGCTTATATATTGAATATTTTTTCAGTTTACATTGCAATAATCATGCATTTATATTGATACATAATTATCACATTAATTTTAACTTTTTTAATTAAAAGGATAACATTTTTTTATTGTAAATTTATCTTTGTTTTCCAAAATTTTCTAGTTTTCTCTAATAAGTGATTTATATGCTCTTACAAATAATTTTAAATTCTGATAAAATGATTTTGGAATCCATAATAATAGAATTTAACTATTCAGAAAAATATTTATATGATTTATAAATTTTTGCCAAAACTTTATAAATGATTTATAAAGCATGTATAAATTTTATAAGACATTAATAGTTATTACATACTTATACGGATATAATTCTTTGTGTAAAATATAAAATTATTATAGTGATTTATATATAAAAATTTCGTTCATTAGATTATGTAATTTATAACTATACATAATTAATAAAAAATTATTACTCTTTCTATAATTCCATCAATTAATTACAATAAATCATTACTTGTAAAAGTATTTAGATTATGGAGAAATTTTATGTTTACCACTTTCATGGTATCACTTTTCATTTTCACCACCACTAAAAGAATATTTTTAAAAATACATTCTTCATTAAGTGGCAAAAAGCTCTTATACCCTTGTTATTTATATATATAAAAAATCATTATTTAAATTTAAAAAAAAAAGATTTTTTTTTTAAAATATTTTCGAATTATACTTTTTCAAATTTGAACTTTTTTATAAATTTTTTTTCGAATTTGTTTTTTATTTTTTTCAAAATTTCTTTTTGAAAATCAAAAATTATGTTTGAAACTATTTTAAATTTTTTAAAAATATTTTTAAGTATTATTTATATATTTATTAGAATCATAAATTTCATATTCCAAAAACCCTATCTATCCCTCAATCCTAAACTCAAAGTCGAGATTAGTTAACCCTAAGAGTATAAAATGATTAGTGAAGGTTTGGATTTAAGGTTTACTGTTTGGGTTTAGGGTCTAGGATTTGAGTTTAGAATATACAGTTTGGTTTTAGGGTTTAGGATTTGGGTTTAGGGTATAGAGTTTGGGTTTTAGAATTACGGTTTAGGGTTAAAAAATTAAGATTTCGGGTTTACGGTTTAGATGGCGGTGTCAGCGTTGTTAAAATTAGCATTATTTTTTTTAGTTATTTTAAAATAAATTTAATATTTTTTAATTAATTATCTACGTGGCAATTTGATTGGTTCTAGAATGAGAGGTGAATTTAAAAGTTCACCCTATGGGGTGAACCTAAGTTTTGTTCTTAGTGTAAACATGAAAGTAAAACTATGAATGTGGTATTTGTGCCAATTTTCCTTAGGTTATTTGGCAACTGATATTAATTATTTCTAGTTTTACTTTTATTTTTATGTAATTAAAACAAAATTAAATTAAAAATCATCTACCAAAAAAATATATAATAATCTTCTTAACATTTCACCATCGACATGTAAACAAAAGTAACTTAAGTAACTTATAGTTCAACATCTAATTTCTATTTTTATTTTACAAATGATTTATAAACTCTTATAAATAATTTAAATTTACAATAAAATGATTTTGTAAACCATGATAAATAATTTTATAAAGGTTTTTTAATCTTTATAAATGATATATAAATCATACATAACATTATAAAACATTAATAATTATTATAATACTTTATATATGAATATAATTCTCTTTTTTCATCGAATATAATCCTCTATATAAGAATATAAAATTATTTATGTCAATTTCCATAAATTATTTTCTATTCGTTATTTTATATAGCTTATAAAAATAAAAATAATCAATTAGGCATTATTGTTTTTTTATAATTTTGACATTTAGTAACCACAATCTGTTGTTTGTAATATCATTTTGGTTATTTTGAAAGTGATATTAACTGGTTGTAGATTTATGTTTTATTTTAGATTTAATTAAAATTTAAAAGTCATTGACCAATTAAATTATAACAATTTTCAAGATTTTACCAATGATTGACCTGTAAGCAAAATAATTTAATTTACTGTAACATAGTAGGATACTATCTCAAGAATTTATCTATAAAGCTAGAGTTATTTTCAAGATTAGTGTACTTTCTAATTAGAAAATGATAATATGATGTTTTTATTAGATACTCCTTATTCTTTTATTTTTGTTTCAAATGAGTGGCCTCTATCATTTTGCCGACTTGTGACGTGTCGAGCCTCCCGTCCTTGTGGTTAGGTTCGTCTAATTAATAATTATGAATAATTTCATAATAATTGTATTTGATCGGGTCAAATTATGACCAAAATACGACGGAAATCCCCTATCCCATATCACCTATATATTAATTAAAAAATATTTGAAAAGATGTAACCTCAATTTTGTAATAATTAAAAAAAAATCTATTGCTTATGTATTAATCAGTTAGATAGTTAATTAGTCTTACGTGTCAGCCTCAAATTAAAATTGAAAAATATGTTGGTCCAATTCGATTTTTATATCTCCCTATAAACATTTAATAATAATTATATGATATCATATGATATTAACTAAATCAATGTGACTATTTATTATATATTATTTACTTAAATAAAACCTACAAAATTACCTAATGTGATTATGATATATATAGTAATTAATGATTTTAAATAATGAAGATTTGCTGATAATCTGTATGATTTCTATCATTTTTGTTTAATTATTTACTATTAAAATAAATTACACAGTTACATTAATCATATATTAAAAGTTTAGATTTTTCTGTATATGTTGTATTTTGAATTTTTCAAAACTAGTATAAATTACTAAAACATTTAAAAGTCTCACATAAGCTTTTGTGATCAATGTTTAAATTTTTTATAGGTGTTTATGTTAATATATATATATACTTCATATTCTTTAAATTTAATTATATATCATATACGATAGATAAGATTGATTGTTTTGATTTATTTATTCTAAAATGATTGCGAATAAATAAGAGCGGTCATTTGATAATAGTAACTGATTTCTTAGTTATTTAATATATAATTATTATTTTATTATTTCATATATACAGAAAAATATAAAATAATTATTTATTCTACACAAGGCGCAGATCTTAACCTAACCTAAGTATGTATCTATTTAATAATTTTGAATCTTAAACATTTTCTAAATCTCAGGCCAAAATAAAATAAAGAAATGAGAATAAACTCAAAAATCAATATTTATATCGATCAATAACCAAAATGACACAAAAATGAGAAAAATATCGAAAATAGGATTGACACGTGAACGTAAACTTCTCATAACTATAATTAAATTTTAAATAGCTAAATCATGATATAAAACCGAGCTGGCATAGTTTCATTATAACCAAATAGTAGGCAGAGATTATTCGGCCTAAACGTTAGGTTTTTATGCGATAGATAATTTTTTGACCTAAAATATTTTTAAAAATGAGATCAGTTCATTAGTAAACAAATTATGTAATTAACAAAAAAGTTTTTAAAAATTATTTAAGGAACAAATATATTAATTCGATCAATAATATAATTTTTTTTCTATCCGATATTTATTAAATAATTTTTATATAATTTTTTCGTCGTATCCTAGTAAATTTATTAATTCTGTAACAAATACGGATTCTCCCCCCACCGACGATGCTTCAATGTTGTCGGCTTATACTATTTAAAATCGTCGCTATAATATTGAACTCGAGTTAGAAATCAAAAGCTATCTACAGATCTTATGTAAATTTGGAATGTAAAAGAAAAAACATTTGGTTTTAAAGTTTATCAGGAATATTTATTTTGGTTAGACAGAGTAGTTAATCTTTTTCATAATATAACTGTTTGCTAATTTCTTTCTTAATGAAAAAAAAATGAAGATATGCCATTTCTGACTAAACATCACTTTAAGAAAACAAATACTTATAATCGTTTTCTTTGACTGCAACGGAAGCTAATTATTATTTTATGCTATCAATCAACTTAGTGGTTATTAAAATGGAATGCACCCGTTTATTGAGCCAACTTGGGTCTATGGGTTTCATAAACAATAATAATTAGTTGTATCTAATGACGATGACTCCCTCTAATATGATTTTTAGTCGTGCTTGGTTAAGCTGTTTTCTTTAGTCACTGCTTCCTTCCTTCCAACACAATCATTCAAATTATTTTGTTGTGGAAAGTTTAATCAACTTGGAGAAGTGTAACAATAGTATAAAGCACCATTTAACAATAATTTATCTGTGAAGTATTGATTTCCTACATCAGCCATTATGTTTTCAGTGATTTTTGAACTGAACTCACATCCAAACTAATTACTTGTCTATGTTAGTATATTCAAAAATGTAATGCATGATTGGTTATATATATATCCCGATAAAACAATAGTTTTGTCTTTCAGATATTTATAAATTATTAATTAAAATTAAAACTATAACTTCAAAAGGATTGTTTAAAATAAATAAATTAAAAATAAATCATTTAAACAAAATATTTATAAATTAAAATTATAACTTTTAAGATATTAAAATTTATATTAAAATGATTACAACTCAAGAATCTCAAGATCATCCTTACTTTAAAGTTTCATCCATAGTCAGAGAACTGTCATCCATAGTTTATGGCTTCTCTCCATGGTTAAAAATATTTAATCTAATTAGCCACAATTAGTAGTAGTTTTAGGCCTTGATTGGCAGAGCAAATGATAAAGCAGTAGTAGTATGCTATAGAAGCACTATGTTGCAGGAGCTGTATGCTGTGGGAGCTGTATCCTGCAGGCTAAACAGTTTAATAGGATGATTGGTAGAACAGTATGAATATTCTATTTAAAATTATTATAAAAATTAGTATATAATATGTAACATATTTATTTTTAATGAATATATTTCTAATATATATATATAAATATATTAACATATACAATTAAAAAGATATATAATTAATTAATTAATTTAATAATTTTTAAAATATGTTTATATCAAAAAATATTATTTAAAATAAATTTTGTAATTAAAATATAAATTTTAAAAAAATAATATTTCACATTTAAAATAAATTAAATTATGTTTTAAATGTGAAATACCTATTTAAAAAAAAAAAATTTGTCGTAAATTAATTTAGAAATCAAAATTTTATTTTATGGATATAATTTTTTTTTATGATTTTTGTTAAATAAAACAAATTAATTATATATTTTTCTTAATTTTATAAATTGTAAATGCAAATAGTTTTCTAAAAATTCATATGACAGCATTTGGAGAGCATTAGCGTATAATAAATGCTATTTTAAATGTTTTTGTAGCAATTGTTGATTGAATATATAGAGCATAATGTTAATGCTAATGCTCAAGGCTTTAATGATTAAAGTGATTGTTTAAGGGATCTGGCATATATTTTTTAAGATGAGTTTTATGAATAATAATTATCCCTTTAAAAATTCGCTAACTATATTACAAACGCAGTTAAACACACGATTTCTTTCAACCTGTCATGTATTTATACACCCACTGTCGTGGAATTAACTATGACACGTTTTAGTGTTAGTTCATGTTTACCCATACCCGTCGACTTTTCTGGATTTGGTTTGGCTCTCATATCAAAACAAAATAAGAAAGAAACTTGGTCAAACCACGCATTTCATACACTATGTATTTGGGTAAACACATTCATGCACCATTTGAAATTCCCACTCTAGTAGTCTAGTGGGTGGGGATCTTCATCATATCTCTCCCATAACCTCTCCATATATGAATAAATTTCTTGAGACCTAGACAATATTATTATTTAATTCGACAATAGTAACGTAGCACTTCGTAAAACCATATTTTAAAACTTTCTATCAAAATCGTTAAATCACGTGGAAATGCAAAATAAACATACCAATGAACTTCTATATTTTTTTTTCACTCATACCAATGATCTAAACTTCCAAACTACCGGACACACATTTTGGCGGTTTAAAGGCTTTGTTTACGTGGCCCCGTAAATGTTTGGGCCCAAAGACCCAAATTAAACGGGCCTACTGGATATATATTATTTTAATAACTGTTTTGTATCTCGATTTAATATTCGCCGACGAGGTTGTTGAATCTCCGGTATCGGGAGATGATAGGCTCAACGTTGTTTAGGAGCAGATGTTTACTTCTCCGATCGTTGTCCGTTCACATCGGGAAACCTCCCGACGCATCAGCCGAAATAGCGGGAATCCTCAATAAGGCGAACTGGCGCGACGCCTTGGTGTCTTCGAATCTCGCGGCGGAGATAAACCCAGACGTCGTTCTCTCCGTTTTGCGATCAAAACGCGTCGATGATCCCGCTAAGCTTCTGAGATTCTTCAATTGGGTGGATTCTCAGAAGGTCACGGAGCAGAAACTTGATTCGTTTTCGTTTCTCGCTTTAGGTTTGTGTAGCTTCGGTAGTTTAGGGCGAGCTCGTAGTGTTGTAATCCGGATGATTGAGAGGAAGTGGCCTGTATCTGAGGTTTTGAGCTCGGTTGCGAGATGTTCGCGAGAGTTGAGTGATGGCGGCGGAGTTGTTGTATACGGGATCTTGATTGATGTGTATATTGAAAACGGGTTTTTAGACGAAGCTGCTTTTGTGATTACAAACACTAAGGATTTGGTTCTTGATTCGTCAAAATGTAACGTTTTGTTGGATGCGTTTTTGAAGATGAATCGTCTGGATTTGTTTTGGGATGTGTATAATGAGATGGCTGAGAGAAGTGTAGTGTTTGATGTTCACATTTATGAAAAGTTGATTGTTGCCCATTGCAGAGGTGGGAATGTTCAGCTGGCAAAAGATGTTCTTCTTAAAGCCGAAGAAAAGTTTGGGATGGTGAGTGTGGCTGTGTATGGCTTGGTAAACGAAGCGTTGTGTATGAAGGGAGATGTGGATGAAGCTCTTGAGCTAAAGAAGAGGATGATTATCAAAGGATTGGTGCCATCGAAGCAGTCATTTAATATACTTGTAGATGGGATGTGTAAGCGGAAGAGACTAGATGATGCTAAATCGCTGGTGGTAGAGATGAATAGTTTCGGTGTGTTTCCTGATAATTTCACTTGCAGTATACTGATCGAGGGTTTACTGAAGGGGAGGGATGCAGCCGCTGCAAATGGACTAGTCCATGAGATGGTTTCTTTTGGGATGAACATTGATCCTAAGATTTATGATTCTTTTATTTGTGTCATGTCAAAGGAAGGAGCAATGGAGAAGGCAAAGGCTCTCTTTGATGGGATGATCGCATCTGGAGTGACACCAGGTGCTCGAGCTTTTGCTAGTTTGGTCGAGGGATACGTTCAAGGAAATAATGCACTAAAGGGTTATGAGTTACTTGTTGAAATGAAAACGAGGAACATTGTCATATCTCCATATACTTATGGTACAACAGTTAAGGGCATGTGTTCTTCTGGGGATATCGATGGAGCTTATAAGATTGTGAAGGAGATGGGTGCAAGCGGCTGCAGAGCCAATGTGGTTATATACACAACATTGATCAAAACCTTTCTCCAGAAAGGTAGGTTTGGAGATGCAGTGAGGGTGCTGAAAGAAATGAAGGAACAAGGGATTGCACCAGACACATTTTGCTACAATTCCCTTATAATTGGTCTTTCAAAGGCCAAAAGGACGGACGAAGCAAGGTCTTATCTGGTTGAAATGGTTGAAAACGGATTAAAGCCTGATGCTTTCACCTACGGGGCTTTTATCAGTGGATATATAGAAGCAGGGGAATTTGCATCCGCAGAGAAATATTTGAAAGAGATGGTGGAATGTGGTGTGGTTCCAAATAAGGTCTTGTGCACGGGTCTGATCAGTGAGTACTGCAAAAAGGGAAAAGTAATTGAGGCGTGTTCAGCATTCAGATCCATGGTTGAACAAGGGATTCCAGGGGATGCTAAGACATACACTGTTCTTATGAATGGTCTCGTTAAAAACGGTAAAGTAGACGATGCGGAGGAGATTTTCCAGGAAATGCGTGGAAAGGGTATAGCACCTGATGTATTCTCTTACGGCACACTCATTGATGGTTTTTCTAAGTTGGGAAATATGGAAACGGCTTCTCGTATTTTTGATGAGATGGTTCAAGAAGGTGTGACTCCTAATGTCATCATATACAACATGTTGCTTGGTGGCTTTTGCAAGTCTGGTGACATCGAAAGAGCTAAAGAAATTTTCAACGGAATGTCAGGAAAAGGTTTCCCCCCTAATGCAGTGACGTACTGTACAATCATAGATGGTTGTTGCAAATATGGAGATCTAGAGGAGGCTTTTCGGTTATTTGACGAGATGAAACCAAAGGGATTAGCTCCCGACAGTTTTGTGTACACGACACTTGTGGATGGGTGTTGCAGATGGAACGATGTGGAAAGAGCTATAGCCATCTTCGAGACAAAAGAGATGGGTTGTGGTTCTTCTACCGCCCCCTTCAATGCTTTGATCAACTGGGTTTTGAAGTTCGGAAAAACAGAATTAAAAACAAAACTGATAAATATGGTGATGGGCGGTTCGCTTGATAAGCACGGCAAGCCCAATGACGTAACTTACAACATCATGATAGATTATTTATGCAGGGAAGGAAATTTGGAAGCTGGAAAGGAGCTATTGCAGGACATGCAGAAGGCAAACCTGATGCCTAGTGTTGTAACTTACACATCTCTTCTAAACGGGTATGATAAAATGGGTAGGAGATCGGAAATGTTTGGTATATTCGACGAGGCCATTGCCTCAGGAATTGAACCAGACAGCATAATGTACAGTGTCATCATTACTGCTTTCCTGAAAGAAGGGATGAAGACAAAAGCACTTATGTTCGTGGATGAAATGTTTGCCAAGAACGCTGCTGTGGACGGGTGTAAGCTAAGTATATCGACATGCCGGGCTATACTCTCTGGTTTTGCTAAAGTGGGAGGAATGGAGGCAGCTGAGAAGGTTATGGAGAACATGATACGTCTCAAATATATTCCCGATTCTTCGAGTGTCATTGAGTTGATTAATGAGGGTACTTCCTCAAACGAAAGAATGGAAGCAGATGCTGCTCCATAAAAGCCAAAAGCAGTTATAAATCCTCCTTCTTCAATGTAGCTAAAAGAGAGACGGCTGGTTTATGGCAAATGTCTTGACCGACTTGAAATTGCGCGAAGGTAGTAGCGTTAGTCCTAACCTGATCTATTCTCTAAAAGCTTCGTCCTCTTCACTTTTTTGATCTTCTTAAACTTGGTATCACCAGACGAATCTAGTCAGTCTATCTCTGAATGTCAAACTTTTTCGTTGTGTGACTGGATACAGGTAAGGCAAGCTGTGGGTGGGCATGATATGTCATTGTTTATTTGTTCAGTTGCCGTTGAGAATTTCCAGTTGTTATTGGAAAAGCGTATGTCTGCCCAGAAACTCTCTGCATTTGATTCAGAAAGGATTTGCCTTCACCTAGTCATCATGATGACTCAGGAGTTGATGATGATTGGGAGACACATCTGAGCTGTATGAACCGCAGTTTTTCGATTTCTTAGAGAAGAGGACCATGTTTTGCGTCACTAAATCTGCATTTTCAGGTTTTTTAAAAGATGTACTGAATGTTACATTGAAGTCGTTAACATTGCAAATACAGATTTTCGGTGAAGAATTGATGAACAAAGAACATTCTATAAACACAGGATCCGATCCACATTCCAAACATATGAAAATAATATCGGATTTGTCTTATTGATGAATTGAAAATCTGTCTAGCAATCAAAGCAGGTTCTCGGATGTGCAAAACCACAAAGTGCAGTCTGAAAACATAAAGAAGACACAACAATGCCGTGTCTGTCTTTTCATTACACGAACAACAAAAACAGAGGTTTCCATCTTACAGAACATGCAACCCCATAAAAAAGACCATATGTACAGCAGAGCACCAAAGAAAATCTACATGTATTCTCCTAGGCTCTTCATGGACAAAACGAACTAACAGGCGAAAAGTGTTCAATTAGAGCAACATTTTTTCTAGTGCTGTACCGTCTTCTGCTTTTTAAAAAGTGATAAAGCAAATCAAATGATTATTATTTTTATTTCAGCAGATATTATCATCTTTTGGAGTCTGTTAATAATGCAATTAGTTCGCTGTCATTGACTTCTGTCTCTAAAGCATATTTGACCGGTGTGTTACTCTCTTTATCCACAGCATTTGGATCTCCTCCCCTGTGATTGAATCATTGCACCACACTTATAACTTTTGTCAAAGTAGTAGAGTGATGAATTTATATGGAGTTTTTACCTCATAAGTAGCAGCCTTGCAATTGCATATCTCCTGCTGATGATACAGTGGTGAAGTGGAGTGCGACCTTTTGAGTCTGTTGCATTTATCTTTGCACCATACTGAAGCAACAACTCCACCATACTGATATCAGCATAAAGACAAGCGAGGTGAAGCAAAGAGCAGTCCTTTGAAGTTTCTTCTCTGACCATACTTTCTTCCCCTTCCATTTTCGAGTCAGAATATCCCTCAGGGTTCTCCTGAAACTCCTCTTCAATTCTCTTGATTTTGGCTTTAAGTGTTTCCTCCTTCGCTTCCAGTTGCATCATCTTCCATAAGGACAAAGACACCGTGTACGTTGCTTGTCCACGTAGAGCATTCACATCTGTTTCAGAGCAAACAATGTGTTTGTAAACTGATTTCTTGTCGTTGGCACGCACATTCTCCCAAATCTCTTGGAAAACTGCCGGAAAATGCTGGCTGTCTGTTTCTTTGCGGACAAATATCCTCTCTGAGTACTGTAATTAGCAATGGACAGACATGAGATTTTATCACAAAAACTTTTTCTCGATTTAAATACCTTTGCATGGATGAACAGCTCTTTCACAGATATGGGATCACTGAGACCAGGCTTCCTTGCAAGAAACTTTCTTGTTGGTCGATCTGACATGGGAGTGCTAAATAAAATAGAAAAAAAAAAAAAGGAAGGTTAACGACTGTGTGTAAAATAGATACAACTGATGAGAATACGTAGCCACTACTTACCCTGAAGATCTACTCTCTGAGTTCAACAACTCCTCCCACACTGAGTTTACATATACGTTACCTAACGACTGGAACAACGTCAAGACCGATGGTTCCCATACTTTAACATCAAGCGTGAGCGATCTGACCTGCACTTGACAAGTTTGAATATACTTCATACCAACTTTGTAGAAATAAATGGGAAGAGTTCCAATGGCTGACCTTCGAAATGTGAACACCAAGGTTACGATGTATACCAGAACATTCAATACATATGAGTACTCCGAGATTCAAAGAGGCCCAATCAGGTTCAGGAGCACCACAATCCGCACATTTCTCATTCCCCAATACTTTGGTCAAGACATCAATTGGCTTTGCCATCATATCATGTTGCTGCAAGCACCCTGAGAACCTCGAACGGTGATGATTATTTTCCACAGTGGATTCTCCAATTTCCGCATGCTCGATATCATATAGATCTGCTACCGAACCGGACTCACTTGCGGAGAAAGTATCTCCGTCCATTGTAGAAAGACGCTGGTACAGTTGCAAGTAAATGATATTTTTAGATAATGGGGTCAGACAATAAAAGATTCAGCACATAAAAACCTCACCATGATTGTTCTTTCAGGTGTCTGGAAACTTAGCAAAGAAGTAGTAACTCCAGTTATCTTCTCAATCCAGTCCATCTGATCTTGCGCATTCTCTGCCTGCAATGTGTAGACTTTTGTAGGCGAAATAATCCGAAAGCAGAATCTTAGATCCGTCTGGTCCGCATCAACTTTGATCGTTGAGGTAAGCAGGTTCACAGTGAGACGTGCAACTGGTTTTTCATCGTGATAATGAGAAGACAGCCACCGACTTAGCAGCCCAGGACTGTTTTCTGAAGTCATATTCTTGTGAACAGAAGACCTGTTTCCATTTCCCTAAAGATTCAAACGTTGTCGATCAGGGAAGGATCAAAAAGCACAATTGGTTCTTTCTTTTTTTACTTTGAAACTTACAGATGACCAATTCCATGGCTTGCGGTAATAGTATAGCATCCCACGGCTATCAAGGATAAAGAACCTTCTTTTCCAATCACCTCTCAGGTTTGACGAACGTTTAGACAGATACCCTTGTCTTATAGTCTGAACCTGTAGGACAAAAACAGTATAAAGATAGGAGGGCAGTCTTAAGCCTCAGAGGCATTTTCTAACCTTTCCTTTTGCAGCAGATTGCATGACAGCCTCAATGACTTTTTGTGAGCTTCTTGAGTTGTGTCTCATGCCATCCCCTGCTGGCGAACCATTTAAGTTTCTAGTTTCTCGATCAACTTGCCTTTTGTACTCCTGCATCCTTTCGTTAAGTGATGCCATTTCATAGTCTGTACATTCTCTAGACTGGTGTGCATAACTCAACACCTGCATTCAAATTACAATCAAACACAGATAGCTCATGAAATTTGCATTTGCTTGGATAAGAAACGTAACGTTCGGCAGAAAATAAAAATCAAAAGAATCATATGGTACAAGGAGTCTTTTGTGTATTTATCCAATACCTGATTAATAAAAGGCTCCATTTGTTGTAGTAGCTCATATCCCTGAAAGAATCATTTGTGAGAAAGCGAATTAGGTAACATAGGTTTTCCTTGTAAAACCAAAGCTATTAATTTGTGTTCTAAATATAGTAAAGCTTGCCTGTTTGAAGAAACGGAGATGAGCATCCAATGTCCCGCTGACTGCTTCCAAAAACTCAAATCGCTTTTTAGCTTCCGCATTAGATAGTGCACTAACCTGTGCCAGGAAGAAGCGAAGCAAAGCAAACATTAATTTAATGTACGGTTACAATAAGCGAATCGCTAGTAGCATTAGAAATAAATAAATAAAAGTGGCCGGGTTACCAGATGAAACCGGGCTTGCTCAAATGCCGCTCTTGCGCTATGTAGGTCCTGAAAAATGCCTCTCTACCAACATTAGTTTTGAAAAAGAAGTGAATGTTATCTATTGACTCTCGAGGATGTGTGTGTGCATACCTCCTCGATTGTTGCAGCCACATCCAGTCGCGTACTCTTTCTTAATGAAAGAAATTTCTCTCGCGCCTGTTTCATTCAGAGATGCACATAAAATGAAGATACAATTTTTCAAAAATAGTGGGGACATGATATTATGAAGTCAGTTAACACACCTGATCGTATGTAATGGAGGCTTTGTCAAAGCGTTTACGTGCTTCCTGGTGTGAGACAATTAAAAGATGAATATAATAAGGTCGGAAGCAATTTGAAAGGATGTATTAGTACAAGTGTACCTTAATTTCTTGGACATCAACATTCACAAACTGAACCAACCGGTCATTCAGAATATGCTCTACCTGATATATCGATCATAGGCTAGTTAGTTATGCATTTGTTCAACAAAACTGTTGATATGTCTTGAATCTGGATGTTACATCTAGGTGATGGATGTTACATCACGTACATCATACCGATTCGGTTGCATCAAGAGCGTTGCATCAAGTTATTATGGATGTTACATCTGATCGTGGGCTTAAGCCCATGAGTCTGTTTAGTCTAGGGTTTTAGATGCGAGATGTTACTATATATATCTTATATTCTAAGTAACCTTAAACTTGCACTCTGTATTCTAAGCAACAAGGCATCTGGGGACCATTGTCAGGTAAGAAATCTGAAGCAGCTGATTTGGAGGCTCTGGAAGAGAAAGCGTTCTCAACAATTTTGTTGTGTCTAGGAGACGAGATTATCATCGAAGTTTGATGGGCGAAATAGCCCTAGGGGTGAACCACGTTAAATATATGTGTCGTAGTTACATCGCTTTTATTCTTCTGTTTCCGCATCTGTTTCTTCTCACAATTGTTACAACAAACTGGTATCAGAGCTTCAA
>NC_027750.1:38698110-38699947 GCF_000695525.1 Brassica oleracea var. oleracea
AAGCAACAAGGCATTTGGGGACCATTGTCAGAGAAGAAATCTGAAGCAGCTGATTTGGAGACTCTAGAAGAGAAGGCGTTCTCAACAATTTTGTTGTGTCTAGCAGACGAGATTATCATCGAAGTATCGGATGAGAAAACGGCTGCTAGTTTGTGGCAGAAGTTGAAGAGTTTGTACATGACAAAATCTCTTACGAATAAGCTACTTCCGACCATCTTGACAAGCTAAATTCGATATTACTGGAGCTGCATAACATCGATGTTAAGGTGGAGGATGAAGACGCGGCACTAATCTTGTTGGTATCTCTGCCGAACTCCTTCGAGAACTTCGTGCAATCGTTCATTGTTGGCAAAGATACAGTGAAACTGGAAGAAGTTAGGTCGGCGCTTCATAGTCGGGAATTGCGCCATAAGGCATCCAGCTCAGGGACAGACAATCAAGCATCAGGGTTGTTTGTCAGTGGTGTGAAGGGACATGAGAACAAAAGGACTTCGAAAGATAAGAAGTCATTTCCAAGGGGTCCTAAAGCATCTGATATTTGTAAATATTGCAAAGAGAAGGGACATTGGAAGTCAGACTGTCCCAAGATGAAGGAGCAGCAATTTGGGTCTGTTGCAGTAGCCGAGGATGAAACCAAGTATGACGACGGCATCGCTCTTGTTGTGCACGGACACACACACTCTTCTGATGTGTGGGTTCTTGATACGGGAGCATCCTACCATATGACACCAAGGAGAAAGTGGTTTTCAGAGTACACAGAGGTACTTGACAACAAGATTAAGATGGCAAACAACTTTGTTTGCAAGATTGCTGGGATCAGCTCAATCAAGCCCATGACACATGATGGTAGACTCTGCACATTGAACAAGGTGAGGCATGTTCCATCAATGACGAAGAATTTGATATCCGTGAGTCTTCTGGACAGTAGAGGGTTCAAATATTCGGGTAGCGATGGAGTTTTGAATGTCTACAGGGGTTCTGATGTGATTCTGAAGGGTTTCATGAACGGTACTTTGTATTTGCTGAAGAGTACAACGGTTACCGGTTCAGCAAATGTTGCATCGCCAGAGATCCCAGAGGAAGATATGACTAAGCTATGGCATATGAGGCTTGGACATATGGGTGAGCGTGGGATGCAACATCTGTCGAAGCAAGATATGCTTCATTCTGATATTGGTTTGGAACTCTGCTCGGAAGAGTTCAAACAGTTTTGTAAGGATGCAACATCTACCAAGCATCTTACAGATAGGGGAACACTACAGCGGGATGGTGTTACAAAATGGATAAACCAGATAATGCTACAGAGAGGGATGTGCATGCTCTCGAGTGTTGGTTTGGAGAAGCGGTTTTGGGCTGAAGCTGTCAACACGGCTTGCTACTTGATTTTGGTCCCCACACAGGCATCGAGTGCAGGATACCTTCTGAGGTGTGGTCAGGTAGATCTGCTAAATATTCACTTTTAAGAATTTTTATGGGCTACGGTGATGGAGACAAGTGATACATAGTCTGGTCTCCATCAGAAAACCGAATGGTTCTAAGCAGGAATGGTGTCTTCGATGAAGCATCTATGGTTAGAAGCTCAAGGTCCAGTTCAGAAGCAGAAAAGGGTAGCACTGATAAACAGGTGGAGCTGCAAGATGATAATGAAGTGATCGATGTGCAGGCACACACAGAAAATCAAGAGGAGTGTGCAGAAGATGTTCAGTTGGGGTCTACGAAGATTCAACCGCTTGACGCTACAGAGTGTAGCATCGTGAAAGATCAACCAAGAAGGGTTGATGTCAGGCCACCAAAGAGATATCGCTTCGAGGATATGGTGGGTTATGCACTTCAGGTT
>NC_027750.1:38700161-38702577 GCF_000695525.1 Brassica oleracea var. oleracea
CTTCAGAAGTCACTTTGTGGATTTAAGCAGTCTCTCAGAGGATGGTACAAGATATTCGACAACTATATAATCAAGTTGGGCTACATTAGAAGTCCTTATGATTGGTGTGTCTGCATGAGTAAGTTGAAGGATGCGACGTTCATCTGTTTGGTACTCTACGTGGATGACATATTGTTAGCTGAAGAGAAGTGTGACATCGAGAAGCTGGAGCTTCTGGGTTTTGAAGTTGAGATGAAGGATTTAGGTGCAACAATGAAGATTTTAGGGATGAAGATCTTCAGAGATAGGGAGAAGGAGTTGTTCTTGTCACAGAAGGCCTACATTAATGAGGTGTTGACAAGTTTCGTGATGTCTTCAGATGAACCTATCAGTATTATGTGCACTGTGAGGCAGAGTATATGGCGCTAACAGAAGCTGCGAAGGAAGGAATATGGCTTAGAGGATTGGTTAATGATCTCGGTTTGCATCAAGATCAGGCTACTGTGTATTGTGACAGTTTGAGCGCTATATGCTTAGCCAAGGATCAGGTTCATCATGAGAGAACGAAGCATATTGATGTGAGGTATCACTTCTTGAGAGATGAGAAGCGAATTGAAGTGAAGAAAGTAGGAACTGCAGATAATCCTGCTGACATGTTCACAAAGCCGGTTCCTCACAGCAAGTTTAAGCATTGCTTAGACTTGCTAAACATCTCAAACTGTTAGTATGGCCCTAAGGGGCATATGGCCCGAAAGGACATCTGGTCCGTAAGGACGTCTGGTCTATTGGGACATCTGGCTGATAACGAACGTCTGGCTCTAGTTGAGCATCTGGCCGTTAAATGGCGTCTGGTTCGTCTAAGCAGCACATCTGGTCCGAAGGGACATCTGAGGCAAAGAGAGCGATGGTACATCTAGCGCAGAGAAGCGCATCTGGTACATTTGGCACTTGAAGGTGCATCTGGTACATCTGTTATTGAGAGGATTCAAGTCAAGGTGGAGAATTGTTGATATGCCTTGAATCTGGATGTTACATCTAGGCGATGGATGTTACATCACGTACATCATACCGACTCGGTTGCATCAAAAGCGTTGCATCAAGTTATTATGGATGTTACATCTGATCGTGGGCTTAAGCCCATGAGTCTGTTTAGTCTAGGGTTTTAGATGCGAGATGTTACTATATATATCTTGTATTCTAAGTAACCCTAAACTTGTACTCTATAAGCTCAATATCGCCTCCGATAATAAAATCCCTCTTTGTCCGTAGATGTAGCCCTAGGGGTGAACCACGTTAAATATCTGTGTCGTAGTTACATTGCTTTTATTCTTCTATTTCTGCATCTGTTTCTTTTCACAATTGTTACAACAAAAACTGATTAAATTAACCAAACCGGGCAAAAGGGATTGTAGTAGTACCTCGGAACGAAGAACTTCCTTGTATGTCCCAATTTCTCGAAGAGCAACAGTAAACTTTGTCATTACAGGACCTGAAGAATAAAAGAAAAGAACATATCTCCTTGAGATAATGAGATTTGAGGAAAAAAGAAGAAAGAGAGGTAAGTACCTCCAAAAGCAACGCCGATGGGATCATTATGGCCACCACCGAAAGATTCAAGTGCATTTACAAAGTCAATATCTCCATCATACCCTTCTCCGAGTCCCTCTCTAATAATAAACCAAAGAAAAAAAAAATCACAATTCAAAAAAAGAGAGAGAGAGAGAGAGTACATAGTTGCAATAGGAAGAAGAAGAGGTTAGTTAGTTTACGTGTATTTTGTGCAGTCTTTGTAGAACCTTAAGCATCGCATCCCCAGCAAGTCTGCACTCTCTTCCATACATTGCATCTGTACTTGCACCACAAAAAAAACTTTAGTTTATATCTCTTAGCTCTGGTGCAGAGAATCAACAAAGGCTTACGATTACAAACTAAAGAGACAAAAAATAAAGACCACTCTAAACATCAGAGAATAAGATCAAAGTAACATCTCAAGCTCTCATGTAGACAAAAAAGTACATCACAAGCAACGTCATACATGGCGCGATAATTTATACAAAAATAATATTTTTAAAAACATAGTATTTCCTCCAAAATCAATCTTCAAATTTGCAAGTGTTACTGATACATTGCTTCATCCACAATGCATCTGAAACTAATTATATCCCACTACTAAATCTCAGGGCATGGAATGTGGCACGAGAGAGAGATTACGTACAGAGAATCATTTGTATGTTCGTTAGCAATGGAATCGATGAACGATCGAAACGGTTAACAGAATTAAAAGAGAAGAAACCTGTTGACGAAACATGGGGGAATCATCGAGCTTAGCGAAATGCATCCTCGTCTTCTTCTTTTTCCTGTCTTCCACCGGAGACTCGATCGGAGATAGCTATATAAGGAAAGAAATGTTTTTATTGGGAAACTCTTTTTTTTTTTT
>NC_027750.1:38702955-38716055 GCF_000695525.1 Brassica oleracea var. oleracea
GATCAGGGTTGGTTAACAAGTGGGAAAATGTGAGCAAAATAAGGGAACGAAGAAGATCGTGCCATGGAGAAAACAAAATTACTACTCTTTCTCTTTCTTGTGGTGGTGGTGATCGTGTACAAAACCTTTGAAACCTTCCATGGCTCCCACTCTTATACTTATACTACTATATATTATAACATCCAATTTAATCTGGACATTAAGGGACTAATTTGAATTTCTTAGAGGCATGAGGCATCCATGAGGCGAGTCCAAATTTGTTTAAGTATTCACTTTTCAATAATAATAAATTTATAAGAGCCAGCAAAAATCCAAAGCAGTTGACTTTATAAATCCTTAATCGTCGTGTCAGAAACTATTAAAAATAATAATTTGATAAATCTCATCATTTTTTAATAAATCTACAATTTTTATTATTAAATTATAAAAAAATAAACAAAAATATTTAGTTTTATAAATTTAATGTTTTTATAGAACGGCAAGAGTATTAGAAAACACTTTTGGTTTCCAGCGAATATCCCCGCCGCTTCTCTTCTGCTGCTAAAAGTTTAAGGTAAGTGAATTAAAGTCTATTATTTTTGGTTAGACTACAAAAATATAGCCTACGATAGTTATATACTACTTCTGGTCTCGACAGCAAAATTATTGAAATTTTTTTTTTGTTCTACAAAGATAGATTTTCTATATTGTTAAAATATTTTTTTATACTTTTGAAAAACATTAAATGAGAATATTTGAATTGATTTAATTTTATTAGTATAAAATTATTGAAAAACGTATAATAAAGTAATAAATAAATTAAATTATAAACATTTATTAAATTTTTAATAAACGTCAATGTTCTTGGAAATCTTACTTTCCGAGTATTCAATATAATTCGGTCCCGGTCAAAACATTCTATAACCAAATCGGGCTTTCAATCTTACTCCAATGCTCCACCAGTGTGGCATTTTCAACAAAAATTGCGGAAAACAATTAAATGTCCAAAACTTCCAAGTGTCATTAAAGGAGTAGCAAAATGTAATCTCGGTCTAAAATCTAAATTGTGGTTCTTTGAAAAAAAAATCGACAGAATGACAAAAAAAACCTCATGCATTTGGATTCGTTATTCAGAAGCTAAAGAGCAACAGGGAGTTCCGAAGTATGTGTAATAAAAGGGAAACTGAACCAGAGATTCCTTTCACCTGAGGAAGAAAACTTCTTCATCCCCAGAGACGACTAATGAATCCTCTCTGGACTTTCTTCTTCCTTTCGTCAAGAACTGGGAACTCAATGCAATTGTAGGCCAAGTCTAGAACAATTGGATTACGAGGTATAGACTGAAATGCAGGTGGGAACCGTTCGATCTTTGGTGCCATTTTTGTGTTTGCATCTCCAACTGCTGATTCATACACCTCCAGTTTATCCACCAGGTATTTCTCCACCTGATGTTTGACATAAGAGGACAAAAAAAACCCCATCAGGGTGCAATTTGTTGATTATGAGACATTTGCAAGATTAACAAAATAACATAACAGCAAGACACATAACGTATGCTGGGGATGTTTATATCATCTGCCACCAAACAACCAAGTAAGGGTGACGGGGAAAAGTGAGGTAAAATAATGAGATTGTACCTTAGTGGCTGTGTCGTTTAGTGATATCGTTGAGATTTTCTTTGACAGCTTCTCTGGCGCCTTCTCTTCCTCCATGATCCCGGTCGCATGTTCTATGCAACTATTAGCTCTGCATTCTTTGCTCACTGCCTTCAGTTCCTGGATTGTTCCCTGAGAATTATTGGAAAAAAAATTAGTCAAAACTAATATACTTTAGTGACACCATGCCTATACTTACACCATCAACATATTAACCTTATCCAATCGACATGAGGAGGTAACATAGAACTGCTATCCAATGACTTTGTATGAGGTAAAAATGTAAAATAATACGTTGATACCTCATCTTTGTTTGCTATGCTCTGAAACTTGCTCAGGGCATCTTCAGCAAGAGATCGAGCTCGACAATATAAGGCATATGCTTCAACCCTTTTTCCTGCTAGGCTATATGACTTTGCCAAGTAGAAGCACCTGAAAATAGATTTAAGAAGATATCATCAGCTAACTTAATCATAGGCGACGAAAACTGAACGCAGCAGTTAGTATATGAAAATAACTCTTCTTATTACGTTTTTTCAAATGGAAAAAACTGTGTGAATATTTCTAAACAGGAGCTAAAGCATCTAATAAGTGATTCTAGTATAGACCAAAAGAAATAGGTGAGGAGATGACTGTCTGGGAAAGAGATTCCTAACTAAATAGTATAGATTCATGTTAAGGATTGGATCAACGGCTTTGAGGAGCTTAACTCTAATCAAATATGCTAAATCAAATAAAAAAAATATAGCGAGGCCACAACTCAATAGCAATCATCCTCCAAAAAATACAATAACGTGGAAGAAGAACTAAACCTTTCAGCACGAAAGGCTAAGCTTTTGCGCTGACACTCTTCTTCGAAGGCAATCTCTTCGGGTTTCCTGTCTCTTCCAGAGCTAATGAGGTCAGAAAGATCAGCGACATTCTGAAAAAAGAAAAGAAAAGAAACAAAGATGAGGTCTTCTCGATGGTTTAGCACACAAAATCTGCTTCTGGAGAAAAAGACAGGTACACAGTGGTTAACCTGTAACAGAAGGTCATACAATCGAACAAGCTCCTCAGGCTTAGTAACCTTTTCAGTTTTATCATCACGTTTCTTGTTCAGTTTACTCTTTGCTATTTTAACCAACAGCTGGTTCCTTTCAATGGTTCTTTGTCCTAGCACAGCGCCAACAGCTTTGTCCAGACCATTTAGATCATCTTTGACAGATTCAGCATTTCCTGCACTTACCTAAAAATAATATACTCCTTGTGAAAATCAATTAAAGAAACAGCAACGCACCAAAAAAAAAACAGATACTCTTTACTCTTTAACAAACTTGTCTAGACTTCCAAAAATCTTCAAAAGGTTATTCGGTGAACCAAATCAATAAATTAGCCATCTCCTGTAAACTCACTCACCAAGTCACTGCGTATGGTGTTCCGCGCATCATGATATGCAGTGAATAATTTATCATATATGGTCAGCTTTTTCTCTGCAGGGAGAGATTCTGCTCCTGGACTCTGTAGCTCCTTCTCAAAGTCTTGGGCTGAGCGAAAAAGGAACAAAGAGTGAGAGCCGCAGAGAAGTGCTCAGTGTCCAATCAAAGCAGGTTATATATTAAGAGGGTAACGCATAACAGTAAATACATAGTAAAGGTAAACCATAATTGTGCCAGATCATAATTTGTCAGCATAACATAGTAGTTCAAAAAGAGAGAATTGGAAAAAGTTACTCGAACCTTTTAAAATAGAAACCCGAGATTTTGGGTTGGAAACTGGAAATCTGTAGCCAAGCCAATTAAACTCTGTAAGAGATGCAGCTTGTTGAGATCTGGCCTCTTCCATAGCAGCCTATATGACAAGCGAGCAATATGCATCATATTAATCCGAAATGTCTGAGAGATCTGAGAAAGAGTTAACCACTAAACCATTGCAAATCATTCAAGAGTATCCAAGATCGTATACATGTAATAAGTATTTGTGTGTGTTGGTCACGGGTCAAAAGCGGACTCTAAGCTCACAATAACAGATGGCAAAGCCAACAAACAAAAATGTTATGCTTATGCGGACTATCGAAACATGTATATACATAGTTAATCACTTGCTTCGGTGGTGAGGCTAAACAGAAATGATATGTGTGCGTACCTCTATCTTTGCTTTGAAAAGATCCAATGCAGGACCTTCCATTTCACCAATCTGAAGTAGTTCAGATGTCTGCAAGTTTGATTTGCCAATTTTGTGTTTGCAGTATTCAATACTGGGCTCAAGCTCCTCAACCCGTTCCCGACAAAGAACCTGGTTCTCTAGATCACCGTATTTCCCGAGTTCCTCATAAACAGCTCTGCGACGGCGATTAATTATCAGAAACGAAAACAGCGAAACAAAACCTACCAAATTGCAAAAAGAGGATCCTGAACAAAGACAAACCTGGCGTTTCTGAAACATGCCAACGCAGTATCCCAGTTTTGATCTTGCTCAAACAACAGGGTGCCTTTCATATAGGAAGCATATGCCTATAAAAGAGTAAGATGAAGTATGAAGACTCATGTCAGTCTGTTTATAGAGGACACATACATTTTACAGGAAATAACGAAACAACAAAGCTAATAGCCTAAAACTGAGGAATACTCTTCTTCTTCCATTCAAGGCAGAGATGTATGTTCATGAAAACACATCAACATTTGGGATCACCGAAATACCTCAGCTTCCAAAGATGTCCTGGAGTCCGTCTTATTAGAGCACAGACCTGAGAAAAGCGAAGCCCATTTTACTGCCTTCCTCAGCCTACCAATTAAATATATCCGCTGCCTTGCATTAGGCCCATCTGGTAGCTGTCTTTTGTCCATTGCATGGCTCCATGCTCTCTCCGTCATATAGAAAACCACATGGAGAAACCTATTCAAATAAAAACATTAACTCAATTACAGGTATGTGAGTAGAGTACCTCAAAACCACTTATAGTGGAAGCATAAACTGAGCCTTCACATCTTTTTTAATGTTAAGATTAAACATTAAAAAAAAAAAGCCAGGAATTAATTTCTGTAGGCAAATAAAACATCTCAAACAAAAAAACTTCAAGTTGGAAGGATATATACCTAACATCAGTGACAGTTGATTCAAGTATGGCTCGCCGAGTGTATTTACCACGACCATGAGTAAACTTCAAGGACTTGTACAGCCTCCTCAACCGTGCTGAGCAATACCTCCTACGGAACAAGATAGCACATCAGCTAAAAAATTTGAAAAGACCATGTAAGCTAATGAGCTTAGGGTTTACCTATAGCGAGCATAGTCACCATGACGCAGACCATGTTGCGCCTGGGAAGTTTTCATCAGCTGCAGAACTGAAAATCCAAATGCGTAGATTCACAAACTTAGACGCCTTGTTGTACGGTTCAAGTAAGCCACCAATTGCTAAATTCGAGATTCACACACATGCAGGTACTTATTCATGAATATACTAACCATTCATCGAGAACCTCGGAAGGATCTGCTCAGAGCCGTCCGATTTGGGATCGTCGATCTCCATTGCTGACATCTCGTTCTCCTTCTTCCCCATCAATCCACTGAACCCTGGCTAAAGAAAGATACACCAAAACGGATAAATCCACCACGACGATATAAAAATTGAGGGATTCATCGAACAAAACACAGCGAATTGAAATCGTAAAAATGCAAGAAAGATCTAGCTCAACCAGTTACTTTTGATTCGGTGAGAGGATTTCACGGCAGTGACTGGCGATGGCGACGGCGACGGAGAGTATGTGATGCGAGCGAATTTTTCAGTTTTGGATCGATGACAAGCAAAAGTGCACGAAGAGAGGGCGAACAGGTGGGTAGAAGAAGCTTATGTTATGGAGTTTTGGTAATCTGGCCTAGTCCATTCTGGTTTTATCTGGGCAGATATGGGCCTCAAAGCCCAGGACCATATGATTAAGTGTATCTTTGTATTGAGGGCAAATAGATGATGTTTTGATATTTTAATTTACTTTTTAACTTTATTAAAAACCGTGTAACCAATCATATTTTATAGCATGTTTTGTGATTGGTTGAATAATTTTAAATTTTTATTTTAATGATATTTTTTAGATAAAAAATATTTTTTTTAATAGTTGTGTCTCATCCTAAAATTTCATGTATTTTGAGACCGAAGGAGTATTAATTTGGGATTACTTTACCTTTTCTGAAAAGATTGTACAAACCCCATTACAAAATTTGTTAAAACTTTATCAACTTATGTAATCATCTTCATGCGTTTGACAAAAAAAAAGTAATCATCTTCATACTACACAAAATCACTTTAGAATATCAGTGTATTACACAATTTCTTATATTGTTGGATGTCTAATATAACTTTTACCATATTTATTATTTATAGCTGAGTTTGACTAGTTCTTCAACAGCAACAAAAAAAAAGGTGGTTGGTAAAAAAATCTCCAATGTAAAACTTTATTTTTATTTTAAAATTGAGTAAATTTTATATGGAGTTCAGTTTACTCCAACTATAAACTCTATATAGAATGAAGAACAATATAATGAACAAAAATTAAAATGATTATTTTATTTATGAAGTAAATCCCTTTTATATGGAGTGTGGTTGAAGTATTTTTTTTTTATTTGAAATTTTATTTTAAAGTAAACTATAGGAGGTTGGAGATGCTATAAACATTGTATTTATCATTATAATATAAAGTCAGCCTTAATTTACATAATTACTTTTGTCATCAAATTATTTAAAACAATTTTGTTTTGTCTTATAAATTTTGTTGCCGCATATTGGATGCCATTTTTAAAGTTGGATTAGCTAAGGTCAATATATAAGTACACATCCCTGTTCGAAAACGCGGCTGAGGCGGCCGGAAAGTCGTCGGAAAAACGTGGTGTGGTCTTCAACCGTGACGATTTGACCATAGGCGCTTACTGAATCGGAAAAGTTTTAGAACTCATCATTACTGTCGATTTGGAATCTGAAATTGATTATTCTTTAATAAATTAGTTATATATTGATTAAAACATATAAGATTAGCAAGAAAAACAATAGAAATCGCAAAAGAAAAAAAAAGAGGTGGCTGTAATTTGTTATGAGAATCGCAGATGTGAAGAAAAAGATAAAGTTATAACTTTATCTAATTTCTATTTCATTTAACCTAAAAACTGATTAAATAGACTAAAAATGCAACAGAGGGTTTGAATCTGTGATTGGTGAGACATAACAAAGGTCGCTGACCACTACACCATGCACCAATATTCTCATTTTCTCACATATTTAATATATGTAAACCCATAAAAACTTATATAAGTACATTAAAATTATTTTCCGATTAATTCTTGCATAATCCCCGATTAATTGATTCGGTGCTAGGCCTTGTCCGAGAGTAGGCGTTACGCTTAACGCATTTCTGAACAAGAGTGTACACACTAGACAGGCCAATGTAGATTGCTGACACGAAATAAAATAACAGAGAATAATAAAAAATTCTGACATTTTTAATGATTGAAAATCAGTAGATAATTAATAAATAGACCGACGAAAATCTATAATATAAAGGACCGGGTGGACCATATTAACAACCAAATAATTCAAAAATCATTATAATAAATATTTTAGTTAACTTATCCAATGGTATAAAAGGTTTATATAAGGCGCCATAATTCCATTGGTTCTTGCATCTGTCTTGCTTTTCTGTCCAATGTGTTCTTCAAGATTTAGCACGTGAAGCCTTTATACAAATTTTAAAAAGTTACTATTAGTTTTTGATCTTTCAAGCAGAGGTTGAAATTCAATGATAATATAGAATTCATACTGTTTTCTCATTCGTGAAAACCCAAACTAGTGTGTTGCTGATTTGAATTGCGTGTGGTTCTTTAATCAATGCTAGCATGTATCGGTACCAACTAAAAATATATGAAACACTGAATTGTTAGGACTTATAATATAACCATTATATGTACTTGAAATAACTGAAATATAGTAACATAGTAGGATTCCATAAAATAAATTAATTATCTCTTACCAATGATTTCATACACAAGTTTTGAATATCTTTAGATGATAACAATATTTAATATTGTGACTGTAGCTAAGTTATTCCAAACTTCCAAGAACGTAGGCATGTGAGACCAGCGTGACACTACAAAGTCTATAACAAAAGAGGATTTTATTAAATGCTACTCCTTACAATACATTATGTTTTGTTTTATTACACAAATATTAAGAAATTTACTTTTCTTTAAAAAATAGTTTTAAAAATATAATTTTAAAATCGTTCAATTAATTACATAAATGACTAAAGCATCTAATTGGTTACACATTTTTCAGTAAAATTAAAATAACATAAAAATGTCAAAACATAATCTATTTTGAAATAACAAAAGTCTTCTAAAACATATTTGTTTTAAACACTAAAGGATATCATTGATTACGAACAAAGAAGATATATAAGGTATAACACAAAGCTAGCGAGTAACATGATGACAACCCCTAGAGTCTAAAGCCAACATGACATAGATCATTCCTCTGAAATCTAAAGCCGGCAGAATTGAAGAAATTCTCCGGAAACAAAACCATAACATAATGAACAAGGATCAAAGAAGACACTGATGAGAAAGACTAGATCATTACATCAAATCACAATCAAACTAGAGAGAAAAATCCAGACTTGAAGGAAGGGATAAGCGCACACCCATTGGCGAACTTTATTCAGGGAACTACCGCATCTCTTTATACTGCTCCGACGGCGAACATCTGACGAGCAATGAGAAATTGCAGAGAAAAAACCCAGGAGGAAGAAGAACCAACATTTATCATTCAAACCTCCACACCATGGTGCTAAAAGACCGAAGTCCCAAATCCTTGAAAACGAGCCGGAAGATCCTAAGACCACCATAAGCTGACCCGTTGCAAACAAGATCAAGGATAAGCACATCCTTAGAAATCTCAAAAGATCCTCTAGAAGAAGTGACCATTAACACGCATGCAGACCAAAAGACAAGCCTTCTACCAGAATCCGAAAAACCATAGGTCCAACCGAGGGAAGCAGAGAGACAGAGCACACAAGGAGACCCAACAGATTCGATGACTCGAAACCCATCAAACCAACACCGACAAAGCTCTAATTTTCTCTAACCAAATCTGCGGATCTAGATCTAGGAAACCAATAGGGCAACTTTGATATTAAGCAAAAAAGGATACACCGAGAAACAAAACAAAGAGAAACAGGGACCCTCCCTGACTGACGGTGGCAAAGAGAAACCACACTGTCGGTCGGAGAACACGATTTCATAATTGAGTTTTTTCTAGAAAGAGATCAGATGATCTAGAGAGAGAATTTGTAATGAATCGTAGTATTATGAAACAAAGAGAGTAATTCTAATTTTTTTTTGGACAAAAATGCTAACTCTAATCAAATCTGGCTGTTGATAAAAAAAAAATCAAATCAAATCTCGCTTGTTGATCTAAAAGCTGGAAGACGGTCTGGTCTTGGTTGTAACTCAACGCCGGTTAGATACGGTTAACCTCAAGTGGATCGATGAATCCAACGGTTCATATGAAAAAGGTGCACAAAGATTTAAGATGGTTAGTGGGGTAGATGATCACATCCTGAGGTAAGATTTGCTGGTTCATCTTTTGTTGTGTAAACTAATGAAATACTGACACGTGGATTCGTTGAGAAGAGCATCTTCAAAAATAAATGCTTTTCTAATCCTCTACGCAGCGCCTAGCAGCATTTAAAATATGGGAAAGTGACCCTCTCTCTCACGCAACTCTCAGTTTCGTCCACCAGTCAGCTCAGCTTAGCTCGGTTCAAGTCATATACTGTATTAATGTGAATCATCTACTCGTTATACTATAAGATAGTGGACCACTACTATCTTATAAATACTCATACATCTGCAATTAAGGGGGGAGGGGAAATAGGGTATGAAGCTAAATATAGGAAACATGGTGGATAGGGAGCACAAATACTCTATAAATATTGTATTCTACGAAATCGAATGATAAAAATGTTCGACGGAGATCCCAATACAAAACACTTCATGAATCTTTAAGCAATGCATTTATACGCATCATAACACATAAATATAAACTTTTGTTTAACTAGTAACTAGATACTAATCCGCGCTGTACGCGGAAATTATTTGAACAAATGTTTCTAATTGTTACTAAGATTATAAAATAAAATTTTATAAATCTTACTTTGTGACACTATATTTTGTCTTATATATGTTTTTTCTTGTTTTCAAACACGCATATATTTTGTTTATAATATAACATGTGGATATAATATACTAATTTTTCTTCCATCTATATTATATTAAAATGTTTGTTTGTTAAAAAAAAAAATTAATCATATAATGGCCTAGATGAAAACAAATTGATAGACGATAAGATCAATAAACTTGCAAAGTAATAATACTTTAGATGAATCAGTCTGGTCCATTAGTTAAAACATATATCTTATTAAATTAAAAAATACTTTAAGCTCTTGTTTGGCACCGTAGATAGCAATTTAAAAAAAAAAATACAGTATCGTTTGGAAACATGAATAAGAATGTGTTTATGCTATTAAAAAAATTGAAAGTTCATTATATTATATTAAAAAAAATTGGTTTGGTGTAAATATTTGGAGAGAGAATTAATAATTATTTAAGTATTTTTGAATTTTTGAGTATATTTTAACTATTTTAAATATTTACGTTTGATTATTTGTATATATTTTCAAGTATTTAAACGAATTTAAAAGTATCAAATATATTATGGATTTTATATATATATATATATATTAAATCTAAAAATTATTAATATATATAACTATATAAATCTATTTTAGATACCCAAAATACTTCGTTTCTGATCGGATTAGGTTTCAATTCTTCAAATACTAAAATTTTGAATAATTCAGATATTTAATCAATTTCAGTTCGGATTTGGTTATACTTATTCGGATTGAGATCAGTTCGATCTTCGAATTCGAGGTTTTTGCCCAACCCTAAATAATGATATAAAAAACAAATAGAATCATATTTTTTTTTAAAACAAATCCGCGCGGACCAAACTCTAGTTTTAGTTAAAATAAAAAAATTTAAGCCTACATATTTTACTTGTAACGTGTAACCTCAAAATTTTGTAACCACTTTATTTTCTTTTTCTTCTCCCTCGGTGGTTCTGAATCGTTCTCCGAATTAAATTGTTACTCCTTAGATTTTTTTCCTTGCAAGATACGTTAGAATAGATTTTTAGCAAATCTATTGTTGTGGTTAGAATATTCTGGCATGGAATATATTAGGAAACTATGTGTCGACACAAAATTTAAGTTGTTAGAGGTTATTTAGATTGGAAGACATGTTATTGTAAAATTGATCAAATATATTCTTAATATTGTTAGAATATTTCTTTTTCAAAAAAATATTGTTAGAATATTCTAGATCATGATTAAAAATATATAATAATAAGATATTAATATATAACTATTTATTTTAAAAACTACTATTTATAAATGTACATAATTCGAAACCAATGATAAGTTTTCTGAAAGTTTATAAGATATTTATAAGATAAGAAAGTGATTTGGGTAGTATGCAATATTACAGATACAAATGTACATATATCACATTGAAGGTTGAAACCCTTTCAAATTTTGGCGGTTTAGTATGTTGAAAATGGACAATATATGAATTTATATGAATTTGTTATGTTCCAGTTAATGATCTGAACAGAAGCAAACTCAGAAGAATTTGTTATGGTGCAAGTAATGAAATGAAGTCAAGAAAACATGTTCATCTAAACTATCATACACTAACATCCTGCTGTCCAAGCGCAGGGTGTGACTGTGTAATTGTATTGTTCTTATAATATTAGATAACCGACGGGTTGGTTTAAATTAATTATAGCTTACAACATCGGTTTTGTTGTATCACCTTATCGTGGTCTGATTTTAATATTCTGGTTTAATCATTAAGTAGAAAATGATCGTCTATGTAATATTATTGTAACACTCTAGAAATGGTCCAATTTTAAATTACAACTTATATTAGTAGATAAAAAATAGGACTTTATTTTAATAGATTAGATTTGAAAGATGAGACTTGCGAGATATCATACTCACCGCATCTCCAAAATAAATTTGAAATTAGATATATGAAGTTTTTCATACTCCAAAAGCAATTTCAACTTCATATTTGAAGTTACATATTTTAAAATCCTTCGGTTATCTATTTTCAAATAATCTTGTTAACTTTTATTAGTAATCATTTTAATCTTTATAATTTTTTTAATCTTATGCAAAATACAAATAAATTAATAACATTAATGCAAAATATTATACAAAACAATATTACAATGCACATTTAATACAACTTATAAAGCAAAAAATACAAAAGATAAAATTATATGAAAACAAAATTATTACATCAATTAATAAAAATACAAAATTTCAGCAATTTTATCTTGTAATCTACAAATGAAAATAAAAACTCGGTTATTATTTCAAAATGCATTTAATATGCTATTAAATGTATTACCTTACTTATTACTCCCTCTGTTTCATTATAAGTGTCGTTTTAGGTTTCGGCACACAGATTAAGAAACAATTAATTTTGTACATTTTCTATAAAAAAAACACTATTACCTATACACTTAACCATATTTCAACCAATAGAAAAATAAATTTTGCATTGAAAATCGAAAACGACACTTATTTTGTAACGAAAAAAATTCTCTAAAACTACACTTAATATGAAACGGAGGAAGTAATAGTGCGTATAATATTTTTATTATATATTTATTTCTATTAATAGTATGTATAATATTTTTATTATATATTTATTCCTAAATAAAAGTTCTATGATTTTTGTTTACTTTTACCGGTAAGAAAGACTATAGTGTAAAATGTAAACTTTTAAAGTTTAATTTGAAGTTGTTATTTCAGAGATAAGCATTTTGAAAGTTTAAATTTGAAATATTGCAAACTTCTTTTGGATACGCTCTTCCACCACATTTCAATGTTTTAACTGTCGACTTGCTACATGACTCTATTCGTTTTTTTTTCCTATTTAATGTTACTATACAATTGAAATCATAAGGCAAAAGACAATAGTGGATGACTTTTTTCCCCATACCCACCTTCTGTTTTCTCTATTTGGTTGTCCGAACCTGCAAATGCTACATTTGATAACATGGAAGGATTGGTCATCAAACAAATCAAAATTCACAATCAAGGATATTTATTATTAGCTTTTGTTGTTGTGCACTTCATTGTAAAATAAAAAAATCCAAACACGGATGATAACACCGTGGATCACGAGTAAACTAAATAACTCACTCAGTCATAAAAAGAAAGAGAGCTAGTGATAAAAAAATCGTTTGAAGATAGTATTGATCCAACCAAGCAAACATTATCTTCAAATAATTACAATGTCTTTACGACAATTTTTTTTTTTTTTTTTTTTTTTTTTTTTTTTTTAACCCATTTTTTATTTTTGTGTAAA
>NC_027750.1:38718290-38742777 GCF_000695525.1 Brassica oleracea var. oleracea
CAACCCTAAATAATGATATAAAAAACAAATAGAATCATATTTTTTTTAGAAACAAATCCGCGCGGACCAAACTCTAGTTATAGTTAAAATAAAAAAATTAAGCCTACATATTTTACTTGTAACGTGTAACCTCAAAATTTTGTAACCACTTTATTTTCTTTTTCTTCTCCCTCGGTGGTTCTGAATCGTTCTCCGAATTAAATTGTTACTTCTTAGATTTTTTTCCTTGCAAGATACGTTAGAATAGATTTGAGCAAATCTATTGTTGTGGTTAGAATATTCTGGCATGGAATATATTAGGAAACTATGTGTCGACACAAAATTTAAGTTGTTAGAGGTTATTTAGATTGGAAGACATGTTATTGTAAAATTGATCAAATATATTCTTAATATTGTTAGAATATTTCTTTTTCAAAAAAATATTGTTAGAATATTCTAGATCATGATTAAAAATATATAATAATAAGATATTAATATATAACTATTTATTTTAAAAACTACTATTTATAAATGTACATAATTCGAAACCAATGATAAGTTTTCTGAAAGTTTATAAGATATTTATAAGATAAGAAAGTGATTTGGGTAGTATGCAATATTACATATACAAATGTACATATATCACATTGAAGGTTGAAACCCTTTCAAATTTTGGCGGTTTAGTATGTTGAAAATGGACAATATATGAATTTATATGAATTTGTTATGTTCCAGTTAATGATCTGAACAGAAGCAAACTCAGAAGAATTTGTTATGGTGCAAGTAATGAAATGAAGTCAAGAAAACATGTTCATCTAAACTATCATACACTAACATCCTGCTGTCCAAGCGCAGGGTGTGACTGTGTAATTGTATTGTTCTTATAATATTAGATAACCGACAGGTTGGTTTAAATTAATTATAGCTTACAACATCGGTTTTGTTGTATCACCTTATCGTGGTCTGATTTTAATATTCTGGTTTAATCATTAAGTAGCAAATGATCGTCTATGTAATATTATTGTAACACTCTAGAAAGGGTCCAATTTTAAATCACAACTTATATTAGTAGATAAAAAATAGGACTTTATTTTAATAGATTAGATTTGAAAGATGAGACTTGCGAGATATCATACTCACCGCATCTCCAAAATAAATTTGAAATTAGATATATGAAGTTTTTCATACTCCAAAAGCAATTTCAACTTCATATTTGAAGTTACATATTTTAAAATCCTTCGGTTATCTATTTTCAAATAATCTTGTTAACTTTTATTAGTAATCATTTTAATCTTTATAATTTTTTTAATCTTATGCAAAATACAAATAAATTAATAACATTAATGCAAAATATTATACAAAACAATATTACAATGCACATTTAATACAACTTATAAAGCAAAAAATACAAAAGATAAAATTATATGAAAACAAAATTATTACATCAATTAATAAAAATACAAAATTTCAGCAATTTTATCTTGTAATCTACAAATGAAAATAAAAACTCGGTTATTATTTCAAAATGCATTTAATATGCTATTAAATGTATTACCTTACTTATTACTCCCTCTGTTTCATTATAAGTGTCGTTTTAGGTTTCGGCACACAGATTAAGAAACAATTAATTTTGTACATTTTCTATAAAAAAAACACTATTACCTATACACTTAACCATATTTCAACCAATAGAAAAATAAATTTTGCATTGAAAATCGAAAACGACACTTATTTTGTAACGAAAAAAATTCTCTAAAACTACACTTAATATGAAACGGAGGAAGTAATAGTGCGTATAATATTTTTATTATATATTTATTTCTATTAATAGTATGTATAATATTTTTATTATATATTTATTCCTAAATAAAAGTTCTATGATTTTTGTTTACTTTTACCGGTAAGAAAGACTATAGTGTAAAATGTAAACTTTTAAAGTTTAATTTGAAGTTGTTATTTCAGAGATAAGCATTTTGAAAGTTTAAATTTGAAATATTGCAAACTTCTTTTGGATACGCTCTTCCACCACATTTCAATGTTTTAACTGTCGACTTGCTACATGACTCTATTCGTTTTTTTTTCCTATTTAATGTTACTATACAATTGAAATCATAAGGCAAAAGACAATAGTGGATGACTTTTTTCCCCATACCCACCTTCTGTTTTCTCTATTTGGTTGTCCGAACCTGCAAATGCTACATTTGATAACATGGAAGGATTGGTCATCAAACAAATCAAAATTCACAATCAAGGATATTTATTATTAGCTTTTGTTGTTGTGCACTTCATTGTAAAATAAAAAAATCCAAACACGGATGATAACACCGTGGATCACGAGTAAACTAAATAACTCACTCAGTCATAAAAAGAAAGAGAGCTAGTGATAAAAAAATCGTTTGAAGATAGTATTGATCCAACCAAGCAAACATTATCTTCAAATAATTACAATGTCTTTACGACAATTTTTTTTTTTTTTTTTTTTTTTTTTTGATAATCCAGGGGTTCCCCGCTTCGCGGATCTTTCCCCTGGGTCCGGTCAGGCAGCGGTCCACTTCACCCGGGAGGACTTTACCTGGACTGGATCGAACCCAGTACTGCTTTGGTGTCCAGAAGAGGCAAAGTAGTTTCCGCATGGAGGAAATCGAACCCGGATGGTGGTTGCCACCACAGGCCCGTCCTGCCACTTGGACTACCACGTCCGGACACTTTACTACAATTTATTGTTGGGTAGCTTATTTAGCAACATAAAACTATGGAGTATTTTTTTATTTTTTGGAACTGAACATAAAACTATAGTTTCAGACTTTGTTTTGTATTTTTTCAACAAAGAGCGTAGCTAGAAAAACTTACTTATCAACTTTTCTTTTTAAAATTGCTCCTTTTGAGTTCAACATCCACAGTGATTAAAAACTTAATCAAGAATTGCACTTATAGAATTATCAATATAATAAAATTATTAATTTATAGAGGCACTGTATATCAATATAAACTAACAACTTTTATTATGGGGTGTATTTAATTGAGAGTTTTAGGTGATTTATGTCAAAATGACAAATCCACTTTATTGAAACATGAATTTTAAAAACTCATTTAAAATCCAGTGTTATTGAACTTGACATTTTATAAAGTACTCTGAAATTCATTGTTATTGAAAATATTTTAAGTTATGGAGTTTTAAAGTTTTCAAGTGATTTTTGAGTGTTTGAGTGGAGTTTCTTAGTTAAAAAAAATAAAACTCAAATCTTATGGTTTTAGGTGATATTCTAGAGTGGTTTAACAAAAATCATTTTATTCTCTGCAATTCTTTAAAATAATCTAAAACCTCGCTAAAAGTCAAATCACCTCAAATTTTAAATTGAATACACCCTAGTGTTTTCATTCATATATAATAGTAAAGTGTGATTTCCTAACTTCATTTGAACATTCTAATAAATAGTTTGTATATTAAAAACAAATCACACTTTGGAAAGAAAAAAAAATCAAATAGTCCACATGTTCAATAGGCTGCTCCTAAGTTATAAAACCGCCCTCGTCGACTGCTCACTGCCGTCGAGACTCTCGTGCGAGACCGTAATATTTTTTTCAGTTTTAATTATAATCCTACGGTCCAGATTTAATATCGTACCAAACCACTAGATCCACGATACATCCAAGACAGCAGAGTGCTCTCCTCAACTCTATTTTGTTTTTTTCCTCTCATTCTTTTTAGTCTAAACCAACTAACCGAAAAAAACAAAAAAAAAACTCTCTCTCCTCTCCATTTCTCTCTCTAGGAGAGACTACCGGAATCGCACGTCGACGGGAAGAGTCTCGCCGGAACTATTATAATTACCGCCGGTCGCATATATTATTCGTCGGAAACAACGCGTCGTGAGAGGAGAGGAAATTCGAAAAAAAAGAAAAAAATTTAGAAACACCGATTCACTTTTTTTTTTTGATTATTTTAATTGATCTGTGTGAATTAAATATTCTGCGATGGATGTGATTGGATACAAGGAAACAAAAAGGAAAGGAGGAAGATAAAAGAGAAGGCGAATTATTCTCTCTCTCTCTCTTTCTTCTGTGTCGAACATCGCTTATATTTTTTGAAGGTAATGAATTTCACGAGATCCATTCTTCACAAGTTTCTTTTTTTTTTTAATTTAATTTAATTTAGTGGAAAATATGTTTGGGAGGAAGCGTAATTGTGTTTGTTTGTAATTAGGTAAGCTCTTTGTATTTATTTTTTCTTTGCTGGTGAGTAATTTAGGTTTATTTTCTTAAATTAAGTTAAACTCGGTGCCCAAGTTTGTGAATTAGGTAGGAGTTGGTTCCCTGTTCGCATATAATGAGCTGAACAAGGATCATGAATTAGGCGAAATTGTAGTAGTCTCTTATGGCTTTTTGAAATACCTAATCTTTGTCTTCCAGGTGTTTCTACTCCGCTTTAAAAGGGGAGAGGTTTAAGATGATTTTTTTCGTATTGAACTTCTTCTCAGAGTGCGTAAAGTTGCTGACTTTGTTTCATACTTGGATTTGGGGTTTGATTTTGCTTAGTTCTAATTGAATTCTTATGTTTTTTTTTGTGTCCTTTGAGTTATTTTGCTTGATCTACTAGCTGATACGTGAACAATTGGGCCCTTTTCTGGCAAGATCCTTCTTTGCAATGAAAAGTGGATTTTGTTTCTTTTGGAGACTTAATGGCTTTGAATCTAAAACTGGTTGTTCATCTTTCAGGGGAAGTGATATGGTCCGTTGAAAAAGACTAAAAAAGCTACAAAAGAGATTTTGTTTTATTATTCCAAATTTTGCTGTCATCTGCATGATGCCGTCTGATATAATGGAACAGAGAGGTGTATCAACACCTTCCCACTTTCGTGAAGATACTCGTATTAGTTCAGAGGTAACTTTTTTTTTTTTTCTTAATTGTTTCATGGGGTTTTAACTCTGTAGCACCATCTTTGTCACATTATCTGCCACTATTTTCTATGATGTTTAAAACTGTTTTCTTTTTGTTTCTCAAGTATACTTGTTCTTTTGTTTGGCAGAGGCAATTTGGGTTTCTGAAAACAGACCTGATGCCTGAAAACCAAGGTGGTCGTGAAAGATTTTCAAATCTGCCAAAGAGTTCCTGGACACCTGAAAGTCACCAGCTGAAGCCAGAATCTAGCTTGTCTGAGGTGCACCCCTCTGTTAGCCCTAGCGCAAGAAACACCACAAATGGTAGCCAGTGGGAAAGTAGTTTATTTTCCAGCTCACTGTCTGATACATTTAGTAGAAAACGTAAGCTTCTGGTTCACTTTTATGAATTGTTACTTATTATGTTGATTTTGTTTAATCCTCTACGGTAAAGAAACGCCGTTTGTTAATTTAGTACATCATAGACGATCGTGAAAGTTTGTTTCTTTCTCCTTTAACTTACTGTACTTTAACTACTTGAATGCGTCTCCAAAATCTTGGTTTTTGCAGTACGGTTACAGAGAAGTGATATGCTATCTCCTATGTCTGCGAACACAGTTGTTACCCACCGTGAGGAAGAACCCTCTGAATCTTTAGAAGAAATTGAGGCGCAAACTATTGGAAATCTTCTGCCAGATGAGGATGACCTCTTTGCAGAAGTGATGGGTGACGTTGGGCGTAAATCTCGTGCCAATGGAGATGATCTAGATGATTTTGACCTTTTCAGCAGTGTTGGTGGCATGGAGCTAGATGGAGATGTTTTTCCTCCTATGGGCCCCAGAAACGGAGAGAGAGGCCGCAATAATTCTGTTGGCGAACATCATCGAGTGGAAATTCCATCCAGAACAATTTTGGCCGGAAATATCAGTAGCAATGTCGAAGACTATGAGCTGAAGGTCCTTTTTGAGGTACCTTATTCCAGCAGCGTTTCCCCCCCCCACAGATTGTTTGTATAATCTGGAATTGATTACTTCGTACTGAGAATACTTTTACTTGTTCAGCAATTTGGAGACATCCAGGCTCTTCATACAGCTTGCAAGAATCGTGGTTTTATCATGGTATCCTACTATGATATAAGGGCTGCTCAAAATGCGGCGAGAGCGCTCCACAATAAGCTGTTAAGAGGAACGAAACTTGATATTCGTTATTCTATCCCCAAGGTATGATTCCCTGTTCTTATGAAAGATATTGTCTTTGCTATGTGGACAGTACTTGTGACTTATGTTGATTTGTATCTATCTTATAATTTTCTTGGTACCAGGAAATTCCTTCAGGAAAAGACGCCAGTAAAGGAGCCCTGTTGATTACTAATATTGATTCGTCTATTTCAAATGAAGAACTCAATCGAATGGTCAAATCGTATGGAGAAATCAAAGAGGTTGATATATTGAGATTCTCCGTGTAGTTACTCTTCTGAGGTAGATTCTAATGATGTTTCTGTGGTTTGCAGATTCGTAGAACCATGCACGATAACCCACAGATATACTTAGAATTCTTTGACATCCGAGCGGCAGAGGCTGCTCTTGGTGGCCTGAATGGACTCGAGGTTGCTGGGAAGCAGCTTAAACTTGCGTTAACCTATCCAGAGAGTCAAAGGTGGGTGACTGGTTGTTTTTTTCTCCCTGGTTTATATTCCTTTGTGGGCTGCTTTGCTGTTAAGTATTTACGAGGATGCCAGTTGTGTAGATGTATGGGGTTCACCCATTCTTTTTTCTTTATTTCAGGTACATGTCACAGTTTGTTGCACATGATGCTGAAGGGTTTCTACCTAAAATGTCTTTGACTAATACATCATCTGGGCACATGGGTATGCTTTTGCATTCAGCGTTTGTAATTCTTTTTTTTTTTATTGAATGATTTGTCATCTTGATACTCAAACCACTGCCGTTAAATATCCCTGTGTCAGGGAGACATTTCCCAGGAATAATTCCTTCAACCTCCATTGATGGTGGACCTATGGGGATTAGTCATAGTTCTGTTGTATCACCTGTGAACTCCTTCATTGAACGTCATAGGAGTCTCAGCATTCCTATTGGATTTCCACCTTTGGCAAACGTCATCTCAGCCAGCAAGCCCGGAATTCAGGAGCATGTCCACCCTTTCGACAATTCAAATATGGGGATCCAAAGCATGCCAAACCTTCATCCTCATTCTTTTTCAGAATACCTCGACAACTTTACAAATGGTAGTCCATATAAGTCCTTGACAGCATTTTCTGAAGTCGTCAGTGATGGCTCGAAAGCAAATGATGCCTTTATGATACATAATGTTCGTGGAGTGGATGGCTTTAACGGAGGGGGTAAGCTCTTTATCTCTAAATTGCTACTGTTTTGATAAATTTGTCGAATAATAATGATGATATGTAGTTGACAATTGTGAGTTTAAGAAGAATGTCTGCCGTAGCACACTATTAGGATGGTCCTTACAATTTTAGTGGAATCTGAAATGTGCTACAGCGATGAAAATTCTAGGTACTGTTTCTGTAGACAACTTTTTTTTAAAGCATTCTTGGTGTAAAACTTGTCATCCTGGGAAAATATTATTAGTATTATGTTCTTAATTGCAGTCATATAGACAGATCACTGTGCTGGGTTTGAAATTGAATTTGAAAGTGGCTGAAACATTCGTTGTGTATGTCAACAGAATTGCACAATTACTGAGTGCTATTAAAATTTTAATTTTGGAAGATTGTGGGAAGTATTTCTTCTACTGTCATACATAATATTGTTTTTTTTTCTCACTTTTAGTTGTTGTGGTCTTTTGACTGTAGGTATAGGGTCTCCCATGAACCAAAACTCCCGCCGCCCTAACCTTAATTTATGGAGCAATTCTAATACTCAGCAACAAAATCCTTCAGGTGGCATGATGTGGCCTAGCTCGCCGTCTCACCTCAACAGCATTACTAGTCAGCGCCCACCTGTTACTGTATTCTCTAGAGCACCTCCTGTTATGGTGAATATGGCATCTTCCCCTGTGCACCACCACATTGGATCTGCGCCGGTATTAAACTCGCCTTTCTGGGATAGAAGACAGGCCTATGTAGCTGAATCTCTAGAATCGCCTGGCTTCCACATAGGTTCTCATGGTAGCATGGGGTTTCCTGGCTCTTCACCCTCACATCCAATGGAAATTGGTTCTCATAAGTCCTTTTCCCATGTTGCTGGGAATCGCATGGATATAAATTCCCAAAATGCTGTACTGCGATCTCCCCAACAGTTGTCTCATCTCTTCCCCGGGAGGAACCCAATGGTTTCAATGCCGGGTTCGTTTGAGTCGCCTAATGAACGATACAGGAATCTCTCACACCGTAGAAGCGAGTCTAGCTCTAGTCATGCTGACAAGAAACTGTTTGAGCTTGATGTTGACCGTATATTACGTGGGGATGATGTCAGGACAACACTGATGCTTAAAAACATTCCTAATAAGTAAGTGAATTCAGTGTCTCTCCTTTATTCCTTGTTACATATCTTTTGTTAGCTTCGTAGGTTGTTTGATGTATTCCTTTTCAATTCTGAACTCTTTTAAATGGTGCTATGGTTTAGGTATACTTCTAAGATGCTTCTCTCCGCCATTGACGAGCATTGTAAAGGAACGTATGATTTCCTTTATTTGCCAATTGACTTCAAGGCAAGCAGGCGTCCGTCGTAACTTTTTATATAATAGTCTTATGCAGAAAATGGGCTTTGGTATTTGCAGTATCAGTGTTTTTTTGCTAACCTAATTTTACCTTCTCGTTTCAGAACAAATGCAATGTGGGATACGCTTTCATCAACCTTATTGAACCTGAAAAGATTGTACCATTTTATAAGGTACAGCCTTCTGTTGCTGCCTTTTATATATTTTTTGGCTTTTTCTCTTGAAGAGCATGGGTTAAAAGTTTTAAAAACACTTGCAGGCTTTTAATGGAAAAAAGTGGGAAAAGTTTAACAGCGAGAAGGTGGCAACTCTTACATATGCTCGAATCCAAGGAAAAGTAGCACTTATTGCCCATTTCCAGAACTCAAGCTTAATGAACGAAGACAAACGTTGCCGGCCTATTCTTTTCCACACCGATGGTCCAAATGCTGGTGATCAGGTGAATGTTACTAACACATCAGATAACATCATCTTGTTAGGTTCTCATTTCGTAGTAGTTACTCAATTTCGCTCTCCCTTTGGTTGCACATATTGAAATGGGTTCTTAGTGAGCAGAGCCGGTCCTAGGTTTTAGAAGGCTGGAAGCAAAAAAAAAAAATGTGGCTACTTATCAAAAAAAAAAAGAAAAAAATTCTTAATACAGCAGATTCGAACCCAAGACGCCGCAAAGAAGTCTATTATTTGTATGCTATACCACTAGACTAAAGAAGTTTTTATGAATTTTGTGGCCGAAAATACTTGATTAAATTTTGTGGCCGGAAGCATGGGCTTCATTGGCTTGGCCCAAGGGCCGGCTCTGTTAGTGAGATCTCATAAGTTCAAAGATGTGGTGATGCTCAGTTACTCAATAAGAGATTGATTTGTTTCATATTTGTCACCTTTGTTGTTATTATTTGCAGGAACCATTTCCAATGGGAACCAACATACGATCAAGACCAGGAAAGCCACGAAGCAGTAGCATTGATAACCACAACAGTTTTAGCATCGCTTCCGTTTCAGAAAACAGAGAAGAACCTCCTAATGGAACCGATCCTTTCTTGAAGGAGAACTAACCAATGAGCAAAAAAACCAAGCAGAGAGGTAAAAGAAAGTTAAAGGAAAAATGAAGAGCTAAAGATATAACAAAAGTTTTGTATTATTATAATCATATCATCAGCACACCCTAGAGTTCGGTAAATCGGGGGTGTTAAATTTACCCTGACAAAACTGTTTTTGCGGTGAAGATATATTTTTTGGAGGGATCATTAAACTTTGTTGACCTCAAACCTTGACAGGTTGCTTCACCAGTTTTGTTGTATCATCAATATCCCCTGAGAAATCTTCAAGAGTTTCTCTTTAGTTTTTTGTTTTGTTTTTGTTTGGGGTTATTCAAGGATTTTTGTCTTCTTGCTATCAATGTAGTATGTAACAAGCCTTGGATTACATTCAACTTCTTTGCTGGCTGTTTGTGGCCATTTCATGTTGTATTTTTTTGGATATAATATAAATTTTCATAATCTTTTTGTTTTAACATGATTGTATGTATTGAAACACAATGCAACTCTTTTTTAAGAGACATTGAGCGGTCAAAAACTGTAGAGAAGTGAGTGAGAGGCAGTTTAATGCTAGGTTTATCCCATGTTGATGATATTAGCGGTTAGGCCATCACAGACCGACCAGCTTCATAAAACAGAATCTCTGGCCTGTCTCCACAGAATCTGACCACATTCTTCCGGTTACCAACAACCTTTCATATTTATCAACAAAGATCTGGGCATCACAATTCAGCACAAGAACTAGTCATAAGCTTATATGCAGATGTCTTCTTCAACTTCACCGTATCCAAACCTGCATCGCATCACATCCCATATATATATATATATAGATTCTGTCTTCATAATGGGCTCTCTCTCTTTTTTAAAAGGCTAGGCTATTGGGTCCTCCTCCATAAATAGCTTCAGGGTTTAAGGTTTAAACCCCTTCTTCTTCTATTGGGAAAAAAATGCAGAGAAGAAAGCTGGTTGTGCAAATCTCACAGTTTCCGATGAAGGAGCTGATTCGGCGCGCCAAGGAGGAGAGGAAATCACAGCCCTGTCGAGTTCTGGAAGATCCGCCGGATAACGGCTTACTCGTGCCGGAACTCGTCCACGTGGCTCACAGAGTTCACCGTTGCCGCGCCTCGTTACTCTCTGGCCTCTCTACAATCATTCATCATCATATTCAGAGGTTCATCGCTGCAGGTTACTTCACTCTTCTGTATCAATGCGTATTAGCTTTTTAGAGTGTGGAATCATATGGGGACTACTTTCTCAATAACCTTGTGAAACTATGTGTGCTTTGTTTATGATTTTTCATGTTTATGTTATATAATGTGTTTTCTTTAAATGATCACAGACGTTAGTGTTCAATGAAGGTTCTTTTGTTCTCAGGTTCTGCTTTGAGGTTCACATTGGCAAAGAAGGTCATGAGATCTTGTGGGGTCTTGTTCACCTTTATGACCGTGCTGTCAAACCTAGAGTTGTCCACTACGTCGAGAGGTTTACCGTCCCTAAAATCTCTGCGCTTCTTGAGTTATGCATACAAGCAGGAGTAGGTAGAAATTGAGAAGTTCCCATCGAAGAGAAGATCCAAACCTGTGAACAGCATTGAAGGACGTCAATGATTTTCCTACGACGGCTACAGTTTTACAAGAAGATGATTGTCGTAGCGCAGAGAAGAAGAGCTTGAAGGAATCTCAACGATTGGTTTGAAATGGTTTCAGGGGTCAGGGAGCTGATGGAGAGATACAAAGCGTGGACTTGCGGTTACTGTCCAGAGATTCAGGTGGGTCCAAAGGGACACAAAGTGAGGTTGTGTAAAGCCACAAGATGGAATGCACGCGTGGCAGGAAGCTTCTATTGATGATGTGGTCGGTCCAAACTCTGTGTGGCATGTTCGGGATCCAGATGCTTCTGCTCTTGACAATAGCTTGCAGAGGTTTTATGGGAAAGCTCCTGCGGTTGTGGAGTTGTGTGTGCGAGGTGGTGCACCAGTGCCTGAACAGTACAAGAGTATGATGAGGCTCGATGTGGTTTACCCTCAACGCGATGAAGTCGATCTAGTTGCTTAACCTTTCTATGAGACTGTTGATGTGAAAAAGATAAACTCATGTTATATATATTGCGAAAATAAGGAACACAGTTTTGGTTGGTTCTTTGAATCTCTCCCTAAATAGAAAGACCCTCTTTTGAGTCTCAAGCTCTACTCCTTGCGGTTGCGATCTCACTTCGCAGCTTCTCAATAGCTTTGACTGATCCGATTATGTTGCTCTCCATCTCTTTCAATTGCTCAAGTTTCTCTACGTTACCGCTCTTCTCTGCATCAAACTCTTCCCTGTTCCATTGAAACCAAAATGATTAGACCAACTGATGATGATGACAAGTAAAAGACGTTTCCTTTTACCTTAATCTCTGGTGCTCTTCTTTCAACCGCTCAAGCTCTTGAACTGAAGACTCTAGACCCTCTGACTCGAGGCAAACCTTCTTCAACTCCTTTACTGCCGCCTTCACCTGTGCAGCTAGCTCCTCGCGTTCTCTGGCTAATGTATGAGCCTCAATGTGAGCTGATTGCAGCTCCCTCCTGATGTTATCCCTGTTGTTGACAATACCCTCAAGTTTCGCAATCTTCTCGAGTGCACCTCGGATCTGAATCTCGCCGTCTGTCTCTGTCTTGACGATGTGAGCTCTCAGTCCCTGGACTTCGCGGTCAGCAAGGGATAGGTCTTCCTTGAGAGCTACGTAGCTAGCAGCAAGTTTGCGGTTGTCACTAGAGAGACGGTCAATCTCAGCAGCTCGAGCTGCAATCTTGTTTTCAAGAACGTCAGAATGGGAAACCCGGTGGTCAGAAGCGGAAGAGATGGTCTCGTGGTGCCGGGATGATGATGAACCACTAGTTGACATGCCTCGGCTATAATGCTGCTTAGATGAACCTAGTCTCTCCCTTGAAGACATATCTCTGAAAGGGGGAAAAAAGCTTTAAAAGTATTCCGTTTTAGCCGAAAAGACAGAGTCAACTGACAATTCAATACAAGAAGCTAGCTACTTTCAGTGGGCACAAATCAATGGCAAATCCTTGGATTGACACAAGCTGAGAGGAAACTAAGAACCAGCGTTCTCAAGGTAACAACAAGAGCAGAACCCTAACAAGCTAAGAAGACAACGAATTCACACACCCCTGATCACACGAACGAACCTACCTGAAATTCGCAGGAAGAGATGAAATCGAACACAAGAAGACTAGGATCGGATTACACCACCAACTTTGGTCTCGGCTTGATTGATTGTTTGTTCCAACTAAATTTATTATTTGTTTCTGCTCTTGCAGCGCAATCACAAATTGGGCTGATGCTAAACCATCAAGGCCCATTAGTTTCTGACCCATTAGTTTCATCCATGGTTGTCACGTGAGCGAAAGTCACACCATCTTTCATGAACAACAACAACAACAAACTTGTGCAGAATCAAATTTCAGATTCACACCTGAAATTAATGATCTGGAATAAAAAAAAAAGAGAGCAGACAAATGCGCTGATCGCTGTCTGAATTCAGTTGCCCTCCTCGTATCCAATCCCTGTCGTCGGGCTTCAAAATCGAATATTTACATTCTCAGGTAAGTCGAATATGTTATGCTCTTCTCGCGTCATTTTCAGTGAACCCACATTTGGGTTTTATCATTTAGATTTGATTTTACATCAGTCGCTTAAGCTTTAAAACTTCAGTTCCAGTCTTGCCTCTTTCTACGTTGCTTCCTCCTGTATTGTCTTCCTATATATATATATATATATGTTATTGTTTTGCTTCTCTTTGTCACAAAAAAGAAGCTTACTTGTACTCTGAAATACAGTGGCAGAGGCTATGGAGACGGAGATGGAGTTCTCCGATGTTGTGCAAACTAGTGCTAAGTATAAAAGGAATGGTCTTTGTGGGAACTCATCCATTGGATCAGAAAATGGGATCGAGAGGAACATGAAGAGCTGCCTGGTTACATCTTTATCTGTAACGGGAGAACAAAACCTGATTGCTACCGTTACCGTGTCTTTGGGATACCAAGAGGAGGAAGAGTCATTGTTGAGAGTAATCAAACCAGGGATGAAGCTTTTCCTCTATGACTTTGAGAAGAGACTTCTTTATGAAGCTACTATTGGTGGCAAGTTGGAGGATATACAACCACGAGCTTTCGGACAAGAAATATCCTGCCTTTCAAGTCTGCTATCTATGAGAGAATTACAAAGGCGGCCACAAGTTTTAAGCAAGAACTTGCTCAAACAGTTGTATTCACAACAGAATCACATGCTCAAGCTGATTGATACACTCAGCAAGCTTTAACGCAAGGTTCTATATCAGGGGGCTCCTGGCCTGGGACAACTGATTGGCATGCTGCAAGCCAGGCATATTCCTCAACCGCAGATCGGAATGCGGTGAATCAGTCTTATTACCATCAGACAGCGGATACAACCACAAAGCCTAATCAAACATCTTAAAACACATGCCCCTGTACGTAGTGGATCTTCAAACTCGGTTGAAAAACATGGTTTTATATTCAGTTGGGAAACTGTTTGATGCTGAAAACGTCTTTGCAGGATCTGGGGAAACTTGTGCGTGGTGAACGTAAACTAGTGCAACTCACTGGAAAAGAAGGAAAAAGTGACATAAGAGGTAAAGTCTCCAGCTCCTTTGCTGTAAGTTAAAAAAAAAAAGCTATCCATATAAGGTTTTAATTTATGTGCTCAAATCCCTACTCATAAGTGCAATTCTGACTGAGATACAAATTAATAAAAAAAAAACATATTAAAACTCTTTTATCACAAGCTCTCCTAAACCATTTCTTTATGTTTGATATTTTGGATTTGTTATTAAGAATATGCTTACTGACTCTAAGATTAACCCGAAGACCTGTTGGTAGAAGAAATGCCTTTTTTTTTTTTGGTTTTGAGTTTAATCTATGGGGGTCTTAAAGTCTCCCACACTATGTATATGATGACTGAGCACTTGCATTGTAATTCACATGACATGTTCTCTTGCTTTTCCTCTTTGTCTTCTCTTATCTTTTTTAAAAAGAATTATTTTCCTTCTTTCTAACTTATTTCTCCAATTAAAGAAAAAGATTTTGATTCAGAGGTCTGTCTCTATCTTTCTTTCCCCATATTGTATTTACATTTGCTTAGGTACACTATGTACTTAGGCTCTGGTCCTGCCTTTTTTGTTGTTGCTGTTGTGTCACAGATCATAAATGGGGAAAAATCAAGTTCAAATCTGCCTAGGTGAATTGTCACGAAATAACGTGAAAAGTCCCAAGATTTCAGAGTAATTATCCAAATATGTAAAATATTCTAACGTGAAAGTCCCTAACTATTTCCTACCGTCACTTTAATGGCAATTGTCGTGTTTTTTACTACAAGTTACACCAAACAATTAGTCTGAATATTTTTCAAAAGCAACAGCTTTAAATGTAGTCTGAAAATTTCTCAAAAGTTTCTGTGAAATAATAAATTTCTGTACAAAATTATTCAGTAGAAGAATGATAATTGCAGTTGGCATAAAATGAAAAGAATATAGATATTACACTGAAAAAATTTCTTGACCCAATAATGTCAAGAAAAATGCCTATTATAGTTTTCTTAATTATGTACTTTAGATGGAAATCAACTGTTCTACTTAGTACTCCCTCTGTTTCATAATAAGTGTCATTTTAGTTTTTTTTTTGTTACACAAAAAGTGTCACTTTACAATTCCAATGCAAATTATAGTTATTTTCAGCTGAAAATTAACGGCAAACTTCGTTGATTTTATAAATAATTTTATTTATCTCAAATACTATTGATTAAAAAGATGTAGTTAATAGCAACTTACATATATTTCCACTACTTTCTTAGTCTATGTGAAAAGTGTCAAACTGACACTTATTCAGAAACCGAAGAAGTATCGTTTATTGACCACAAGCCTATGATGTGTCATAATAAATAATGATTCGATTGGTGTAAACAGACAACGAATGTTTGCAATAGTATTATATTGCTAAAAAATGGAAGGTAGATCATTTAGATCAACTAGTATTGAGCTATCATATTTCCCCAGAATAAAATTATGTTGTGATCAAACCAATTAGCATGTGCCATGACATTGGCACCTTGAATTTATAAAAGCACCAAGACTGGTAAATAAAAAATGTTAATGACGACCCCTTAATCAAAAATAAACAAAAGCTGAATCCTCTAAACTAATCTTTTTTTTTAATAACTCAAACTTGACGTTTGATTAAAATTAATAAACACGTTAATAAGTTTTTTTTTTTTTTTTGACAATTGACTAAGACTCTTTATGAGAAAGAGAGTTTCTGAGAAAGTAGCTGAAAGTTTCTAGGATGTTTCGTGTAAACAGAAGTATAAAAAGGGGAAGACGAGGGAGCCAGTCATTCGAAATAAAAGGCCGCGTTGGCATAAGTGGGGTCCCATTTTACTGCGTCTGAATCTTCCTTCTTTGTGAAAAAAAAAAAAAAACAGGTGTAGCTGTTGTCTGTGTGTTATTCATCCAAACCGTTTCTATGGGAAACTGCTGCTCCGATGTTTCCTCTGGAGCTGGGGCTATAGCTGGCGTTGGTGGAACTGCTGCTATCTCCTCTGCTCGCGGCACTACGAACGACGCCGTTGATTACTATCTCAAGTCTCGAGGTTTCAACGGTCTCTTCTCTCATATCGAGGTTCCCTCTTTACATCATTTTATCTCATCGTTCTGTTTCTATCTGAGGGTTTCATGATTGTTAATGTCTTGTCTTTTGTTCTTGCAGCTATCGTTTTGTGCTTCCAATTTGCGAGACCGTGACGTGCTTTCCAAGGTAATTCGTTGTAATGGCTCCTCTAGTTTTGTTTAATTTGATGTTTTTGCCTGAAGGCAGTGTATCTATGCAATGGCCTCAAAGCTATGTCATTTGATATCTTAACCAAAGGTCTTATCAGTGATGGAGCTATTTTAGTATTTGCCATGGAATCACATTTATATTAATTTTCTTTATTGCAGAGTGATCCTATGGTGGTTGTCTATAGAAAAGAAAAAGATGAGACACTTTCGGAAGTGTACCGCAGCGAAGTTGTTTTGAACTCCTTAGCTCCTAAATGGATTAAGAAATTTACACTCGCTTATCATTTCGAGACTGTCCAGACATTCTTGTAAGATTGCTTCTAAACAAAATATGTGGCTGAGAGAGATAAAAAAAAAAAAAAAAAAAAACCTTTACTTGATCAAAGTAGTTTTGACACCTTCTGTTGGTTTGTTTGTTTGTTACACAGGTTTCGTGTGTATGATGTTGACACTCAGTATCAAAATTCAAAAGAGGAGGTAACTAATTCTACCTCATCTTATTATGTCTCCTCCATTTTCCTGATGAGTCTTTTTTGTCTCTTTAAAATGTGGGTACCACAACCACCACCCACATGCTTGTGTCTCAACATTCATTCATTACTGATGAAGATTTACTTTTCAGATGCTTAAGCTTGACCAACAGCAATTTCTTGGTGAGGCAACATGTGTATTGTCTGAGGTATCAACTAGTGCTTTAATTTAAATGCTATCCTTTTACTTGTCTGATAGACCTGAGTTTTGGCATGTGTTGGACTTTAAATATTTACTTATTTAACCACGCAGATAATCACAAAATCAACTAAGACGATTACATTAGAGCTAAAGCGTAAAGAAGGCGTTGCTGCACAGACTCAGCATCACCATGGGAAGCTTATTATCCATGCTGAGGAGTCCCTTGCTTCTAAGATTACGACAGAGATTGTATTCAGATGTTCGAGTTTGGAATCTAAAGATCTTTTCTCAAAAAGTGTAAGAGTTTGTGGATTCATTCTCCTCCTAAGCCTTTTTTTACTTAAAATAACACAGTTTAGACATAAAATAAAATATAACTCGTTTATTACATTTTTATTGCTCATGTTTAGGATCCATTTTTGGTGGTATCAAAGATTGTGGAGCAAGGAACTCCAATCCCAGTGTCTAAAACTGAAGTCCTGAAGAACAATCTTAACCCTATCTGGAAACCACTCTTTCTAAGTGTTCAACAAGTCGGGAGTAAGGTATATCAGAATAATCTTATATCCATGAATATGTAATAGAAAGTCTATTTCTCTGTCTGAGATAAGATGTCTCAAATTTTCTCCCTATAATCTTGCAGGACAGCCCACTGATAATAGAATGCTCAGACTTTAATTCCAATGGCAAACACAGTCTCATCGGGTAAAGATTAGAGCTCAGACTATTTCTTTTTCGGAGTAACTCTTATCTGTTAACTGACATAAGTACTCGTTTATTTTGGGTGGCCAGAAAAGTTCAAAAATCGCTTTCAGACTTGGAGAAACTTCATTTGACTGGCCAAGGAATCAACTTATCTTTGCCTACTACTGGTGCTGGACAAAGCAAGGTATGAAGGTCCAAAACATGTTAAATGCATTTTTCATGTAAGTTTATCTGATAACATTTCTCCTTATTTTTAAAGGTATTAAAGAGCCAGCTTTTTGTGGACAAGTTTACAGAGACTGTCCAGCACACATTCCTGGAATACTTGGCCTCTGGGTTTGAACTAAGCTTCATGGTAGCAATCGATTTCACAGGTAATAAGGTCTTACACCACCACTGCAGATAATCATTAAAAACTAAGCTTCTTGGACACTAATATAAATATCTCTTATTGTCCTTGCAGCTTCAAATGGAAATCCACGCCTCCCTGATTCTTTGCACTACATTGATCCTTCAGGACATTTAAATGCTTACCAGAGAGTGAGGACTTGATCATGTTATTTCATTTTTTCTTAACTAGCAGTCACTCTGACTAGAACCAATTCTTTTTTTTTTAATTATTATTGAAACAGGCAATAGTGGATGTTGGAGAAGTATTGCAGTTTTATGACTCAGACAAACGTTTCCCTGCCTGGGGATTTGGAGCTCGTCCAATTGACTCTCCAGTTTCACATTGCTTTAACCTCAATGGAAGCAGTTCATACTCTGAGGTAAAACCAAAACTCAACTCGTTTATCAAATATTATTAGAATTTTTTTATGTTTTTGTATTCACAAATCTAATTATTTTCTTTCTATCTCTCAGGTGGATGGGATTCAAGGAATCATGACTTCATACACAAGTGCGCTCTTCAACGTCTCTCTAGCAGGGCCTACCCTTTTTGGTCCGGTGATTAATTCTGCTGCAATGATAGCCAGCCAGTCTCTAGCTCAAGGTTCACGCAGATATTACGTCTTATTAATCATCACAGTGAGTATTATAAATAAATATAAACCAACATCAGAACAAAATCAAACATTTGTTTATAACCAAAAAACTTGTGTTCAGGATGGTGTAATAACAGACCTTCAAGAAACAAAAGATGCACTAGTCAGTGCATCGGATTTGCCGTTATCAATTCTCATTGTAGGAGTTGGAGGAGCCGATTTCAAAGAGATGGAGGTAAAAAGTCTATGGAAGAAGAAGACATAGTAAGATTCTTACAACTATATATGATCTTTGTGTAAACTGTGTGTTTGGTTTTGGTGTGGTCTTGTAGATACTAGACGCGGACAGAGGTGAACGACTGGAGAGCTCGAGCGGGCGTGTGGCGTCACGTGATATCGTTCAGTTTGTAGCACTACGAGACGTGCAACGTGAGTTTTGTTTTGATTCTTTAATTTAACCCACAGGAACCGTATGACAAAGGCTTAGTTAGTTCCTTTGAGGTGGTGGGGGTGTTAATGAGTTTGTGTTGTTTCTTTGCAGATGGAGAGGTCTCTGTAGTACAAGCGCTTCTTGCAGAATTGCCTTCACAGTTTTTGACGTATATGAGAATCCGTAATATGAAGCCTGTTCCTCTGTGAATATATGATGAATCCGTAATATGAAGCCTGTTCTTCTTTGTGTTTCTTTTTTTTTTCTGAATGTAAAAAGTTTCGAATGAAGCGACTTGTAATACCACATTGGGTTTGTTTTGTCTTGAATATTGTAAATGTAAATGATTTACGTTTACAGTTTACAAACATGAGGAAGCTATAATTTACAAACCTGAGGAAGCTATAGCCTAAAAGGTCTTAAATTATCAATTTATCGTTTAAGTCTAATGAATTAGTCTAAAGATCTAACTGGTAACCATCCTAAAAATAAAAATAAATAAAAATGAATGATTGTTCTTTTTTTTTCAAATTTGGTAAACAACAATTTTATTTTATAATTCTCTAAAATGAACGAAAAAGAATGAAAATAAAAAAATTGTTCTTTTTAAATCATGTTATTTTATAAATCATTGTTATTTTATAGGAATGATAATGAATTTAATGTTCGTCTCTTTATGAATGAGACTAATTAAAGACATTCAACAGTAATGATTTGCAGTTGACAAGTAGTACTAAATTTTGCAGTTAACTGTATATACTTACTAGGGGGACAACCCGTCCATAAATAAATGAATTTAAAATATATAAACATCTTAAATTTTGATGAGCCTTTGCAATCGTAACATTAAATTTTACTTTTTTTAGATATCATAAGTATATTTCACATTTTTAAAAAAATATTTAAAATATAAAAAAATCATGAAAACATTATTATTTTAAATATTTTTTCTACTTTAATTGTGATAGCAAGTAGAAAATTATTTATAAAACTGCAAGCATTAGGTTAAAACCAAACAATAAGTTATGGATTCGTCGTTCTGATCAAGAAAAAAATCAAAAGATATATGTATTGTCTACATGAAATGAAAAGTCACACTAAGATATATGTATTGTCAACCTAAAGTACAGGTTTAGAGTAGTTTTCCTGCTCTGGAGATTGATCCAAGGTGATGCATACAGAGCCGTGCGAAAGTTTAATGGAGCCTGAGGCAAATATAAAAATGGGGCCCCTTTATAAATTTTTTTTTATCATAGTACAATATATATTTGAAAAAAAAATATTAAGACAATAACTTTAAAAAACTAAGACAAAATTTTTCTTCCCTCTTTTTCAATAAACTCTTTAATCAAATTATCATAATCTAGATTCCTAACTAATTCTCTCTCGATCGATATAATTGCTAGACCATTTAACCTTTCTTGTGACATGGTTGATCGAAGATAAGACTTTATTAGCTTTAACTTGGAAAAGCTTCTTTCAGCAGTGGCGACAGAAACTGGAATCGTCAATAATATTTGATAAGCAATCCATGAGTTTGGATAACACTCTTCCCTTCCTTTCAAGAAGTTCAAAACTTCAAGAGGTCTCTTGTAATCTTGTGGCAATGCCTCTTTTAGAACCATCAGTTCAAAACACAAATCATCCCCAATAACATCAGAATGATTTACATGCTTTAAAGCTGCTTCAAGATTGGTACAAGATGCCATCAAACTATCTTCACTCGCTGATTTCAGTTTCTCCAAATCAAAGAGAAAACCAAATGTTTGTTCATACTTCTGAAATTGCTCAAACCTTGTTTCAAGAGAATAAAGAGCTTGATCCATGAGAACCAAGAAAGAAGACGTGTGTGCTTGCTTGAGAAAGATTGATGTGAACATTGCACGTAGAATACTTAGGAATATATACGAACCAAATATATTAAGTATAACTGCACTTTTTCCTTTTTATTTAGGAGTTTGACATATAAAACATATATTCATTTTTTCAATTTGGAAAATTGACAATAAAATAAAATACTCATTTTTTTAAAAAGCAATGTAGATAATTGAACTTGTATTGAATAATAAATGGCAAACTTAAACCAATATACTACTAATAATTTTTGGAAATTTGGGGCCCTAAAAATACTATATATTTTGGGGGCCCTATGCGAAAGCCTTTTTGGATACACTTGAAGCACGGCTCTGGATGCATAGTACCTAAAAACAGAGCAACAATGTCTAATATTTGATTAATGAACGCATAACGACAATTTAAACTAAAAACTCCAAATATAAAGCATGTGCATTAAAGACTCCACTCCTAAAAACACCTGATGATTACTTCCAAGAGCATATCATCCATATGAGAAGGATCCAAGGTGATAAAGTTGACAACATTCCTCTGTAGCCTCCACTTCTCATCGATATGGTGAGAGGCCAAACACATGTAGTTAGCATTGTCCCGGGATGACCACATCTCCACCGAAAGGTTGATCTTACCCTATAAATTACTCAAAGCATGTGGCACCCTCTTCTTCTCTTTAATGTAAATCTTCATACATGTCTCCTTAATGGTTCTATAAGCTACAAGTTCATATGGCTGAAGATTCCTTGAAAACACTTTGACGGCAACATGATCAACCATAGGTAACGGAAAACCATGCAATATAATCATACGTCGCAACAATCTCGTCACTATGTTGCTCCTGATCAAACTTAGGCCTAATGTAACCGTCTTTGGCTGACCCTCATTGAGACTGATAGTAGCAACTGTTGCTGGATTCTCCTTCTTCTTTCTCTTGGGAGTTAGCAGCTGAGACATGTCGTGATTGGTTCTTTCGAGACAACGCATGAGATGGTTCTTGGAATGTGTTGTCCCGCTGTTACTTAAACCGCTGAGTTTCTTTGTGTAACACCCCGGCCCAGGCCCAAGTGCAAAAGGTCCAACAAAAGGAAACCCTAAGTAATCCTAATCCCATTTCCTATAAAAAGAGGAGCCTCTCTGCAGCTGAGCCACAACACCCACACAGCGAAGCCCTGCGAAACCCTAGACCTGCCGCCGACCTCCTCCCGTCTCGCGCCGCCGCCGACTAACCGCCGAGGAAGCGCCGCCGCCGATCGCCACCCGCGAAGCCCGAGCCGCCGATCCAAGGTGCAGAGCCGTCACCTTCTCGACTCCGTCTCGTGTAACCATCTCCGATCAGATCTGTAAGATCCGGAGCAGGACCCTCTCTCCTTGACATCTTAGAACCAGATCTGCAATCACCAAGAACTAAGGTGAGGACCCGTCTGTGAACTCTTATCAAGATTCCTAATCTAGTATAGTATTAGGAAGTAACTAGTATGAACTAGAGTTGATTGAATTTGATAATGACTTGATTAAAAAGAATGATTGAATGAGACTTGATGTCGTGATTGATTGATGAAAGAACCTAGTGGAACTAGGGAAAAAGATAATGATTGAGATAAGAACCATCGGGAAAGATGGGGAAAGAAACGCGGCGGCCGTACCGTTCAAAAACGGCGGAGATGCGGGGCCATAGCATCAGTAAAAATGGCAGATTAAGAATAGAGGCGGCAATAAGATTGAGTCACGCCGAGTCTTGGCGGGAAAGGGTCGTAATGCACTGAAAAGGCGGTCCGCACCCGAGGAACCGGGTGTTGGGCCTACCAGGGCAGACGACTTCACAGGGAAGCAACAAGAAAAGGGGTGGAGGGAACCGCTTGAGCTGTGTAGGTCCTAAGTCTAGGTGTTTGTGAATGTTGCTTGCTAGTTCCTTTTAGCTTGCAACTGATGCTTGCTGAATTATGTGTTTTGATATGAGTTAACGGGTTCCTGGAACCCGTCCTCACTGAGTATTCCCAAATACTCACCCTCTCCTTTCAGGTACGGACGAGGAGGCGCAGGAGTAGGCTCGGAGTGGTGCCAGCCAGGGGTGTTTGGGAGTTTGAATTTATTTATTGTTTCAGTTGTTTTCTCAAGAACCATTTCTTTAAGATTTGAGTCGAATACATTTTGCAAGATTTTGAGGAATAAAAGGATTTGATGAACCTTGTTACGTTGTTACTCTATTTATCTAGTCAAGGACCAATGAGAGGGCATACAGAAATGTCGGTAGTTAGACATGTGTGCCCTTAAGCCCGTTCTCAGAATACCCGAGTGTGGTAAGAAGAGATGGGTGTTACAATTGGTATCAGAGCCACGTTAAACCTATCCGGTCCTAGCCGGATGGGTGCTGGCAGAAAGAATTTCAAAAAAGGGGGGGGGACTTTTATGTTTATTTCCATCGCACCACTCCGGCTGACCCATGCCCTTCTCGACGAGGTATTAAGTCACTACCTGAATTCTAGTTATCTAACTATTACCATTATGACAGGATGCCTCCCAGAAACGCCCGACAAGCTCAACCCACCACGACGGCTCAGAGGGCCGCGAGACGTGCTGCACGGGCCGCATCACAGGCCACCGATGAGACCGAGAGTCAAGCCGGGGATAACGTGGAAGTGAACCAAGAGAACGGCCAGGCACCGGGCCAACTCCAGGCCACCATGGATGCTGCGGCCACGGAGGAACTATGACGGTACCGAGAAGCTTACGGGGGTAGGCTTCCTGGTGACGGTGCAGCCGCCGGAGAAGGGCTCGCACCACCCGTGGCTGTACCAGTGGGGAATCAACCAGCCGTGCCATCCTACTGGGATATGATGAAGCAACTGAAAAGTATGCAAATGGAACTGTTTAGCGGGGGAGCTGACCCAATTGCCGCAGACAACTGGAGGAGGAGATTGGAGAAGAATTTTCTCTCAGCCAGGTGCCCACCGCAATATCGCTGGGATTTAGTGATATCTTGCATACTTCCATTATCTTATCCATTCATCCATGTGCATTTTTATCATATAGACTAGGATTTAGCCATGTTTAGGTTACATTTTGCATACATGAGTCTCTATCAGGTGTTGGAGTTCCACATGGAGTTCTTGGGGCTATTTGGATGCATTTGGAGCTCAAAGGAGGTTAAATATGTGATCATTGGACGAGCAGAGCAGGGGAGCAAGGTTCCGCAGCGACGTCATGAGGTCGCTCCAAAGCACCTCTCAGAGCGACCTAGCTGGAGCGACCCCGTGAAGTCGCTCGCCATATTCACCCCGTGAAGCGACTTGCCCAGAGCGACACGCCGAGGTCACTCGCATCTCACACCCCTCTCGGAGCGACCTCCCAAAGCGACACCCCGAGGTCGCTCGCGTCTCTATGGCGAGACGACACGAAGCGAAGCCCGGAGCGACCTCTCA
>NC_027750.1:38745218-38753968 GCF_000695525.1 Brassica oleracea var. oleracea
GAAAAAGAAAGAAAAAGGGGGCTAGCAAAGTTGTTAGGAGCTAAGTAATGTTTTGAGGTTGTGAAAAATCTCTTGTAGATTTCAAAGAGAAGGAGTTAATGTTCTTAGGATCTTTTGGTGAGAGATGTGAGTTGGGTTTGGCATTTGAGAATGATTGTGTAATTGTATGTTTGGGAAAAGGGTAGAACAATGGAGATTGAGCATTGTATGCATGAGTTGATCCCTTTCTTAGATATATTATGTGCAATGTCAAGGCTACTTGTTTCGAGAGTAAACCACCTTAAAGATTTTATGTTTCGAACCTCTTGAATCACTTGAATAAAAGTCTTCCCTCACCCAACCAAATGACTTGGACCAACTTACCATTTGCAAGAATTCACCTGATGTTTTGTGCTTAATGAATGTGAGAGTTGGTTGATTTGAATGTGTGGATGCTTGATGATGAGTGTAAGGGCAAAAAGAGTTGAGATAGGCCTAGAGAAGCTAGAGTGTAATAAGAGAGTGTGCTCGTGCTGGATTAGATGTTGAATCGAGTACTAGTTGTGTTTCTTTTGGCTATGAGCTCCCACCTTCAAACCTCTCTCCCTATGAGTTCTAGAAAGTTCACTTGTGGACAAGTAAAAGAACAAGTTTGGGGGAGTTGATACCTTGCATATTTGCATTGTTTTATCCATTCATTCATAAACATTTTCATTATAGAGATTAGGATTTAGACATGTTTAGGTTGCATTTTGCATACATAAGTCTTTATCAGGTATTGGAGTACCACATGGAGTTCTCGGAGACATTTGGGTGTGTTTGGAGCTCGAAAGAGGTGTAAAGATGATCATTGGACGAGCAGAGCGTTGGGAGCGACTTCCCGGAGCGACACCAGCAAGTCGCTCTGACCTGCCTTTTCAGAGCGACCTTACCAGAGCGATGCGGAGAAGTCGCTCGCCATTTCATCCCGGTGGAAGCCGAAAACTGACCCGGAGCGACCTATCAGAGCGACCACTCCAGGTCGCTCCCGAAGCCCAGAGCGACTTGGCCAGAGTGACACCCCGAGGTCGCTCGCATTTCTATCGCATGACGACAACACAATGGAGCCAGAGCGACCTCTCGCAGCGACACAGCGAGGTCGCTCCCGAAGCATGGAGCGACTACTCGGAGCGACGAGCGGAGGTCGCTCGCATTTTCATCACTCGGGAACGCGAGAACGAGTCCGGAGCGACCTCTCGCAGCGACACAGCGAGGTCGCTCCCGAAGTGTGGAGCGACTACTCGGAGCGACGAGCGGAGGTCGCTCGCATTTTCATCACTCGGGAACGCGAGAACGAGTCCGGAGCGACCTCTCGCAGCGACACAGCGAGGTCGCTCCCGAAGTGTGGAGCGACTACTCGGAGCGACGAGCGGAGGTCGCTCGCATTTTCATCACTCGGGAACGCGAGAACGAGTCCGGAGCGACCTCTCGCAGCGACACAGCGAGGTCGCTCCCGAAGTGTGGAGCGACTACTCGGAGCGACGAGCGGAGGTCGCTCGCATTTTCATCACTCGGGAACGCGAGAACGAGTCCGGAGCGACCTCTCGCAGCGACACAGCGAGGTCGCTCCCGAAGTGTGGAGCGACTACTCGGAGCGACGAGCGGAGGTCGCTCCGCGTCTTATTTCTGCTCGAACTTATGATTTCTCAAGGGCCTTTTGGTCATTTCATTATGCACGTTTTTACTTTTCAAAAACCTACGTTTTAAACATCTTGGGTAGCCACCAGAGGCTGATGATCTTTTGTTCTTAAGAAAAACCACAAAAATTCTCTTGAGAAGTTCATCTCTTGGATTTTTGATTGTTATGTTCTTGTGTTCTTGTTGATTTCTTATCTATTTCTCTACATGATTAGTCTGAAATCCAATATGGGTTTAAGAGGAATCATGGAGATTAGTGAGTAATCACCTTTTGAATTCATGGGTTAGGGAGATTAAGGGTGATTAGGTTAGTTCTAGGATGTTTTAGTGTAGATCATTCTTGTTCCTTGCTAGTAGAGTATTCTTAATGCATCTTCTGAGTTGGCCACTCAAAAGTTGATCAATAGGCATTTCCCACCCGAAAGGTGTTTGATGAAATGCCTGAGACAACTCTCCTAGGCTTTTAGTATACTTTGCCAAAGACATTTGTTGTTAAAGATGCTAAGATAGCTAATAGACTTGTTAGTAATGATTGCTTTCATATTATTCAACCAAAGACATTTGATGTTTGAGATATGTTAGCAAATGAGCATTCATCTAGACATAGAGCTTGCTTAGAATTGTGTCTAGGCTTAAGGTTGATAGTTTGATTGATCATTTTCCATCCTTAGTTCGATACTTGATCACCCAAGGTCTAATCCCTATGCCCATGAGTTCTCTTTTCCCTTAGTCGAGAAAGTATCATTCTGTTATTGTTTTCTAGTATTAGTAGTAGTTTAAAACCCATCTAAATCATTGGTTGCACTTAGATTAAGTGAGTACTTGCATTCTCAGTGCTTTGATATCCCTCAGAACTGGTTCGACAATCACTATACTACAACATTTGTCTTAGGAGCTTGAAAACTCTTAACATCATTTAGCAGTTCACCACCTGAAGGATGTCACTTTGGTCTGGTGGGACTGCGTGGTGGTAGGGGCACGAGACCAACCGGAACTGACTTGGGAAGACTTCCTGGAGGAATTCAACAATAAGTACTTTCCCCGGGAAGCACTGGATAAGATGAAAGGGAGGTTCCAGAACATCAGTCAGGGCTCTCGAAATGTACAGGAGTACGGCGAGGAATTTAATAGGCTCCGAAGGTTCGCCGGAAACTACATGAATGAAAAGGAACTGATCCGTCGTTTCATGAAGGGAATGAGGATTAACCTTAGGAACAGCTGCAACATTCGCGAGTTCAGGTCCATTAATGAGTTAATCGAGCGGACTATTGGCCAAGGTCTCTTATATTCAGCTGAAGGCAGCTGAACAGGAAATGGGGTTGGAGGAAGAACGCATGCAGAACCAGGCAGCTCAGCCAAAAACTGCAAAGCGTCCCCCCGAGGCTAACTCCCAGTCGGACAATGCAACGGTTCGCCCGATTTGTGCTGAATGTGGTAAGATGCACTTTGGTGAATGTCGCGGGGTGGGATGTTTGAAATGCGTACAGTTAGGGCACATCAAGCGGGATTACCCACAACCCGATGTCGGAACAAACCCCATGATTCAAAATGCTACATGCCAGCTGTGAGGGCGATATGGGCACGTGGCCCGGGACTGTCGGACACGGGCCGCAGCAGGGACTGAGACTTCACTGCTGGCACCCCCGGCGAAGAAACAGGCGACACTTCCAAGAGTGTTCGTCGCAGGGAATAACCCGGGTAATTACCATAACAGGTAATTATTGTCGTCTACCTTTTTCATTGTCTGAACAAGCATTAAAAAAAAGGAGGGAATTTAGCTTTAGGCAAGTGGACACTTAGATTTAGCATCCATGTAGGGTTGGTGAAAGTCAGAGGTGTGGTAGCTTATACACTCTTCGACACGGGAGCCACCCACAGCTTCGTAAGTCAGGCCCTGACCAAGAGATGGACATTTCTTGGGAAGTATGAGGTCAGGACCACCCGGGTCGATACCGCGGGACCGGACAAGACATCCACCGTGGGAGAATACATGGGAGTGGATGTGGAGCTCGCCGGAAAGGTTATGCCAGTAAATCTAATGAAACTGGACTTGGGCCGATACGAAGTGATACTAGGCATGGACTGGTTATCGCGGTACGGGGCGGTTATTGACTGTAATGAGGCATGCATACGAATTCCAAGAGAGGAGGGTCGAGTGGTGTTTGAGGGGTCGAAGCATAAGACCGGAATCACTGTTATCTCAATGGCACAAGCCGAGGAACTCATTGGAAAGGGACATGACGCGTACCTGGCTACTATCGAAATGTTAGAAGAGCCAGGGGAACCCAAATTAGAGGATGTGGCCGTAGCAAGTGAATTCGCGGACGTGTTCGAAACCTTACGAGGACCACCACCCGATCGGGATAGTGCTTTCACAATCGAGTTGGAACCCGGAACCGCACCAGTCTCCAGAGCCCCTTACCGTCTGGCTTCGGCAGAGATGACTGAACTACGAGAGCAATTGGAAGACCTAATAGGCAAGGGATTCATTCGACCGAGCACTTCGCCCTGGGGAGCGCCGGTTCTTTTTGTAAGGAAAAAGGACGGAATCCTGAGACTCTGCATCGATTATAGAGGACTAAACAAAGTGACCATCAATAATAAATACCCCCTTCCCCAGATCGACGAACTCCTGGACCAGTTGGAAGGGGCCACCTGGTTCACTAAGATCGACCTTGCATCAGGCTATCATCAGATTCCTATAGCCGAGAAGGATGTTCAGAAGACTGCATTCCGTACGCGAAACGGGCCTTATGAGTTCGTGGTGATGCCATTCGGACTAACCAACACGCCAGCCGCCTTCATGGGGATGATGAACAATGCTTTTGGGGAGTACTTAGACCGTTGCGTGATAGTCTTCAATGACGACATACTAGTCTACTCCCGGAACAAGGAGGAGCATAGCTGGCATCTTAGGATAGTGTTGAACAAGCTCCGTGAACAGAAGTTATTTGCGAAACTGAGCAAATGTAGTTTCTGGCAGAGGAAGATTGGATTCCTCGGTTATGTAATCACGGAAGCCGGAGTAGCAGTAGACCAGGAAAAGATCAGGGCTATAACCCAGTGGCCAATTCCCGCGAATGCCACAGAAGTACGGAGCTTTCTGGGATTGGCAGGATACTATCGGAAGTTCGTACAAGACTTCGCTACTACTGCGAAACCCCTCACCCGGTTAACAGAAAAGGAGACTTAATTCGATTGGACAGAAGCATGCACCAAGGGATTTGAACAATTGAAAAGCCAACTGACCCAGACCCCCGTACTGGTACTACCGCGACCCGGGGTACCCTTCGTGGTGTACACAGATGCGTCGGGCATCAGCGTGGGGTACGTACTTATGCAAGAAGAACGGGTAGTGGCATATGCATCAAGACAATTGAAGAAACATGAGGTCAATTACCCCACCCACGACCTGGAACTAGCAGCGGTCGTCTTTGCTTTAAAGATCTGGTGGGCTTACCTATACGGTGAAAAGCTACAAGTTTTCATGGATCATAAGAGTTTGAAGTATGTCTTCATACAGTCGGATCTGAACCTCAGGCAACGAAGATGGATGGAAATGTTAGCCGACTTCAATTTGGACATCGACTACCATCCCGGAAAAGGAAACCCGGTAGCGGATGTGCTCAGTAAGAGAAGAGCCGATGTATCTGACTGGGGCTAAGGAAGTGCAGGAGCTCTCCTCAATACTGACCACCCTGAGTTTAAGGGCAAGGATGGTCCAGGAAGACAAGACCGGTCTAGAAGCCCTAGACCAGGCTGACTTGCTATGGAAAATTAGGGAGGAACAACGGAAGGACGTCAACCACCAGGAAAAGGTGAGAAAACAAGTCATAGGATATCGTACCGCAGAAAATGGAACCATCCTATTTCAGAACATGGTTAGCATTCCAAATAATTGGGACCTTAAGAAAGAAATCTTGAGGCAAGCTCATTAATCGCGATTCTCCATCCACCCGGGGAGCACTAAGATGTACCGGGATCTGAAGCGGTATTAGCACTGGGACGGAGTAAAGAATGATGTAGCAACATGGGTTTCTCAATGCCCGACCTGCCAAGTGGTAAAGGCAGAACGGAAAGTGTCGAGTGGAATGTTACAAAGCCTGCCCCTACCCCAATGGAAATGGGACATGATTACTATGGATTTTGTGACAGGGTTACCACGAATCACGGGAAATAAGGATGCAATATGGATGATCGTGGATAAGCTGACAAAATCAGCACACTTCATCGCCATAAAGAAGACCGACGGAGCAGACGCTCTCGCACAAAAGTATCTGGATATTGTTGTACGAATGCATGGAGTACCAGTGAGTATCGTGTCTGATAGGGACCCAAAGTTTACCTCAACTTTTTGGCAGGCCTTCCAAAGGGCACTAGGCACAAATGTGCACCTCAGCACGGCCTACCACCCCCAGACCGATGGCCAATCCGAACGCACCATACAGACCCTAGAAGACATGCTACGCGCATGCGTATTGGACTGGGGTGGGAAATTGGGAGAGCATCTCCCCTTGGTGGAATTCGCGTATAACAACAGTTATCATTCTAGCATTGAAATTTCGCCATTTGAGGCGTTATACGGGAGGCCTTGTCGAACCCCCTTGTGTTGGACCGAAGTGGGGGAGAGGCGTGGCCTTGAACTGGATCTAGTTAAAGAGACTGTGGAACAGGTAGACCTGCTAAAGGATCGTCTCAAGGAGGCCCATGACCGACAAAAAAGTTACGCGGATCAACGACGGAAACACCTGGAATTCGCAACAGGGGACTTGGTGTATTTAAAAATGAGAACGTTCTGAGGAAGTGATCCGAACCGGAAGTTATAGAAACTCAAGCCAATGTACATGGGACCGTATGTCATTATATAACGAATTGGAGAAGTAGCCTACCGACTAGAGCTACCTCCGGATATGGCGGACTTTCACAACGTATTTCATGTGTCAGTTATAAGGAAGGTAGTGAGATAACCCGAACTGGTACTGCCCCAGCCACCTCCGGACGCACAACCAAATTTAACCCTAGTTAGTACCCCCACCAAGATTGTCGACCGGAAAGAGATAGAGGTCCACGAAAATAAGGTGCGGATGGTACTAGTACGATGGGAACGGGATGGTATACCAGAGGAGGTGTGGGAGCGTGAGTCGCAGTTCTCAAAGGCCTACCCCGGAAGGTTCCAGGAAAGGGACAACCAGGCAGAGGCAATGCCGAATTCGGGGACGAATTCTGTTTTAGTGGGGGAGAATTGTAACACCCCGGCCCAAGACCAAGTGCAAAAGGCCCAACAAAAGGAAACCCTAAGTAACCCTAATCCCATTTCCTATAAAAAGAGGAGCCTCTCTGCAGCTGAGCCACAACATCCACACACAGCGAAGCCTTGCGAAACCCTAGACCTGCCGCCAACCTCCTCCTGTCTCGCGCCGCCGCCGACGAACCGCCGAGGAAGCGCCGCCACCGATCGCCACCAGCGAAGCCCAAGCCGCCGATTCAAGGTGCCGAGCCGTCGCCTTCTCGACTCCATCTCGTGTAACCATCTCCGATCAGATCTGTATGATCCGGAGCAGGACCCTCTCTCCTTGACGTCTTAGAACCAGATCTACAATCACCAAGAACTAAGGTGAGGACCCGTCTGTGAACTCTTATCAAGATTCCTAATCTAGTATAGTATTACGAAGTAACTAGTCTGAACTAGGGTTGATTGAATGTGATAATGACTTGATTAAAAAGAATGATTGAACTAGGGAAAAAGATAATGATTGAGATAAGAACCATCAGGAAAGATGGGGAAAGAAACGCGGTGGCCGTAGCGTTCAAAAACGACGGAGATGCGGGGCCATAGCATCAGTAAAAATGGCAGATGGAGAATAGAGGCGCTGGTAAGATTGAGTCACTTTGAGTCTTGGCGGGAAGGGGTCGTAATACACTGCAAAGGCGGTCCGCACCCGAGGAACCGGATGTTGGGCCTACCAGGGCAGGCGACTTCACAGGGAAGCAGCAAGAAAAGGGGTGGACGGAACCGCTTGAGCTGTGTAGGTCCTAATTTTAGGTGTTTGTGAATGTTGCTTGCTAGTTCCTATTAGCTTGCAACTGATGCTTGCTGAATTATGTGTTTTGATATGAGTTAACGGGTTCCTGGAACCCGTCCTCACTGAGTATTCCCAAATACTCACCCTCTCCTTTCAGGTACGGACGAGGAGGCGCAGGAGTAGGCTCGGAGTGGTGCCAGCCAGGGGTGTTTGGGAGTTTGAATTTATTTATTGTTTCAGTTGTTTTCTCAAGAACCATTTCTTTAAGATTTGAGTCGAATACATTTTGCAAGATTTTGAGGAATAAAAGGATTTGATGAACCTTGTTACGTAGTTACTTTATTTAACTGACCAATGAGAAGGCATACGGAGATGTCGGTAGTTAGACATGTGTGCCCTTAACCCCGTTCTCAGAATACCCGAGTGTGGTAAGAAGAGACGGGTGTTACACTTTGAATGCAAACAGCATAGCACACATCAGCCTCTCACCCTGTCAATTCCAGACAACAGATGTCAACCTCTTTGATTTCTGGGATAATCTCATTTGATTAATCCACCACACCAAAAAACTCGCTGCTGCGCCAAAAAATTATTACCCATTGAGTAAGACAACAAACTTTAGACTCAAAAACAAAAACTTTGAGAGCTGCAAAGATATCCTAAAGAACCTAATAACACACCATCAGCATGAAACAGTTATATCGAAACCAAAAATATCATCATAACCGAAGTTACTGCAAAAGAGATCCAATTGTGCCACAATAAGACAATTCGAGCTAGAAAATAATACCATACTGTTAGAAATTAAGCATTGAAATGATCATCCACTTCTTTACCAAACTCAAGCACTATGATCATCCACTCCTTTACCAACTCAAGCACTATGATCATCTACTCATCAAACACTATGATCACCCACTCATTTACCAAATTAAGCACTATCTTTGTTATTTTATGTATTGTTGTTCACTATAAATACCATCACTCATCTCACTCTTTTGTACACCAAAAACAAGAACAAGAGTTTATAATCAAAGAACCATTACATCTTCTTCTTCTTCCTTATAATAA
>NC_027750.1:38757772-38758486 GCF_000695525.1 Brassica oleracea var. oleracea
CTTTACCAACTCAAGCACTATGATCATCTACTCATCAAACACTATGATCACCCACTCATTTACCAAATTAAGCACTATCTTTGTTATTTTATGTATTGTTGTTCACTATAAATACCATCACTCATCTCACTCTTTTGTACACCATAAACAAGAACAAGAATTTATAATCAAAGAACCATTACATCTTCTTCTTCTTCCTTATAATAAACTCTCTCCCTTATACTAGTGTTATTTGCTTCCTACGGATATTAAATTCTACTCTTATTTAAATTTCTCGATACTATAAATTATAAGTTATTTCATAACACATACCTATTAATTTTAATGGTAGCCATGACCCGGTCTTTTCCTTGTAGAGGGCACTTTAAATAAATAACCAGTTTAAATTATGAGATTTGTTGAATCCTAAATCCGGTAATGGGATAGAACAAAACGTTGATTTTCGTCATTCGGGAGCCCTTCAGTCACATCGATAGATGTCGGAGTTGCCCATATGTCGCCATGCTCTCTCTTCGATTTTACTGCCGCTTCTTCTTCAAAAGTAATTCCTCTCTCTTTATTTTCCGCCTTACCATTTTTATCATTTCTAGGGATTTCGCTGTTCTAGTTGTTCTCCATTGAAATCACACTGTTTCCCTTTCTTCTCTCTTTTCTTCGATGGATGATAGTGTTGGGTCCCTCCTAGATGGAGAGGACCAATTGGGGTGAACTTAA
>NC_027750.1:38758586-38767389 GCF_000695525.1 Brassica oleracea var. oleracea
GAGGCATGGGAATCTATGCCGAAGCCAATAGCTGATTTTACTCAGCAGGAGAATGTCTTGATAATGGATGAGCTGTCATATGACAAAGATCAGTTAAAGGCTGATCATGATCTGGATTTTATAAAAATGACAGGCGAGCAAAGAGAGATTTATGATGAGGTGCTTAGTGCTGTCTTAGAAAAGAAAGGAGGCGTTTTTTTTGTCTATGGCTTTGGTGGAACTGGGAAAACATTTTTGTGGAGATTGTTGTCTGCTGCTATTAGATACAGAGGAGAAATCTGTTTGAATGTTGCATCAAGTGGGATAGCTTCGCTGCTACTACCAGGGGGAAGGACAGCACATTCTAAATTTGGAATACCAATCAACCCAGATGAGTTTTCAACTTGCACACTAACTCAAGGATCTGATCAAGCAAATTTGATTAAAGCGGCTTCTCTGATCATTTGGGACGAAGCCCCAATGATGAGCAAGCACTGTTTTGAATCCTTGGATAGGAGTATGGCTGACATTGTTGGGAATAAGGACAATTTGCCTTTTGGTGGGAAAGTTGTTGTCCTAGGAGGCGATTTTAGACAAGTGTTGCCTGTCATTCATGGAGCTGGAAGAGCTGAAATTGTTTTGGCATCTTTAAATTCGTCTTATCTTTGGAAACATGTGAAAGTGTTGAAGCTGACAAAGAATATGAGGCTAATGGCAAACGATTTATCCCCTGGAGAAGCTAAAGATTTAGAAGAGTTTTCAAAGTCGATATTGGATGTTGGAGATGGAAATATAGGTGAGAGCAATGATGGGGAGGCTCTAATCAATATTCCTGAAGAGTTTATTATTCTTGATGATCAGGATCCTATTGAGTCTATAAGCAAAGCTGTGTATGGTGATGTGGTTTCTTTGCAGCAGAATAAAGAACCCAAGTTTTTCCAAGAAAGAGCAATACTATGTCCAACTAACCAGGATGTCGACAAGATTAATCAGCACATGTTGGATCAGTTTGATGGTTAGTTATTTATTCACACACTATTATCGTTTGGTTCTTATCATTCCAATAGCTATTAAAAGGAAAAATGTTTTTTATAATCAATATTTCAGGTGAGGAAAGGATCTACTTAAGCTCTGATACAATAGATGCTTCAGATAAATTTTCAGTTAATGATCAAGCTCTGACTCCAGATTTCTTAAACACCATCAAAGTTTCAGGTTTACCTAATCATAGTCTTCGCTTAAAGATTGGTTGTCCTGTGATGTTGCTAAGAAACATTGATCCTACTGGGGGATTAATGAATGGGACTCGACTTCAGATTACAGAGATGTACGAGAACATAATAAAGGCAAAAGTGATTACAGGCGATAAGGTTGGGCGAGTTGTTCTTATTCCTAGGCTTGCTATTACCCCTTCTGAGAAGAAGTTGCCTTTCAAGATGAGGAGGAGGCAACTTCCTATTGCTGTGGCCTTTGCCATTACAATTAATAAGAGTCAGGGCCAATCACTCTCAGAAGTTGGTATTTATCTACCTAGACCAGTCTTCTCTCATGGCCAACTATATGTCGCAATCTCTAGAGTTACATCTAAGAAAGGGTTGAAGATTTTGATTGTCGACGATGAAGGCAAGCCACAGAAACAAACAATGAATGTTGTTTACAAAGAGATTTTCCAGAATCTCTGATATTAATTTACTTTATTGTTTTGGTTTGTTAGAACTATTTATTGACTGTTTCACGCAATGTTTGGATTTTACAGAGATTGTTTCATAATTTGGTTAAGTTTTTTTCTCATAATATTGGTACGTTTTGAAATTATTTTAGCTATCTAAACCACCTTATTCAGCTTATATTCATTTCAAAATATACACCCTACCTAAACCAAATCAAACCATTTTAGCTTCTTATATGATTCAAACATTTAAAATATAAAAATCCGCAATCATCAGACCTAAATCGTTAACAAGATTTTAAAACCATATTTTGTAGATACGATTTTGTTTAGGTAGATCCGGAAATATTTATATTGCTTCCTCTACAAGTTTTACTAAATATCACTATCAGTTATTATTGTGATTATACTTGCAGGATTTTCTCTAACCTACTTTAGTTTGATTAGTATTAACGCTTTCGAATTACAAAGGTATATTCGAATTTGGATAAACACTAGAATAATATTCCTTAATCCACAAAATAATATCTTTGATCAAATCTTTAAAATATAATGTCCTACATCTGCGTAACCTAAATCCGGTGTACCACCTAACTATTATAAATCTTATTGTATTCCAGAATCTCTGATATTATTTTACTTTGTTGTTTTGGTTTGTTAGAACTATTTATTGACTGTTTCACGCAATGTTTGGGTTTTACAGAGATTTTTTCATAATTTGGTTAAGTTTTTTGATTATCAAACAAAGCAGTCAGACATTCGTAAGGATATAGTTTTTATATATTTTTCTATCTGTGCTTTTGAAACAAACTACTCACAGAGACAAGAAAATAAAAAATGCAAATTTTTTATAAAGTGACCTAAGTTTGCCTTGCTGCGTTTGGGTTTGTTAGAACTATTTATTTTAGTTTGTTGTTTTGTTTTGTTAGAACTATTTATTGACTGTTTCACGCAATGTTTGAATTTTACAGAGATTGTTTCATAATTTGGTTAAGTTTTTTTATTATCAAACAAAGGAGACATACATTACCACACATCAAGCAATCTCCGGTTTATTACCTAACTACCGATAATGTTCCATTCCTATTGTCTAAATCTAATCTAAACATAATAACCAACTTACTTACGTTTCTTGCAAAGACATTCTGGCCAAATAGAAGTTTCTCCTGAGCTTAACGTGTTGACGGAGTTTCACTTATGTTTTAAGATCCTACAGAAGAATAAAAAAACATAAGTTAGTAACAGAGATTCACTTAAACTGTAAGCTATTTTTCTGTTTGTCGAGGATTTTTAAAATAAATCAACCTTCACATACTTTTTTTTACCAATGTAATAGTATATCCATTGCTTCTCATCTCCTCCAGCCTGCTTTGACCCTCCTTATCATAATACTACAGAGAAATGCAACTTAAAATTGTCACTTAGAGCGCATGATTTTGTTCTGTTAGTCAAGGAGTAAAAATCAACTTACACATACTTCTTTTTACCAATGTAATACTATTATATCCATTGCTTCCCATCTCCTCCAGCCTGCTTTGTCCCTTCTTATCATAAAACTTCAGAGAATATGCAAGTAAAAAATTTCAAAGAATGAGATGTCCAGTTTCAGATTATGAAACATAAACTTATGAAAAAACAGATCTAAATCAATGTTCAGAATATGAAACATAAAAATTTGTAACCTTTTGAATATTAATTCTTCAGCGAACAGAAATAGTTTAACAACGCGTCTGTCAGGATAAATCGTTTCGATTACCTGAAAATAGGAAACAATAATTACGAAAAAAAATATTACGAAGAAATAATATATTCAAAATTTGCATATTAAAAATAAACAAAATCTCTAATACCAATCTGATTGCATGGTCTGTCGGAGAGGTAAAGAGATATTCTTCAAACACATCAATATCGGAAGCCGGTTTATGTCCGATAACTTCTAATATTATGTCGGAAACAACAAGCAAACGGTTCCTGTCTTTTTTTTTGGAAAACAACCGGTTCATATCGGAGAGGAACAACCCGGCGATCTCCTCCTTCGGTAGCTGAATCGCCATCGATCGGACAGGACTTTTGTTTTTTAATTTTGATTCGATTTTGTGAAGTCTTGCATGTTCTTCCCAGCTTTTGTCGGTAGAAGAACAAGAAAAATGGGCTGGGCCTTAACTAAACAATTCAAGTTGCCCACATTTAAGTCATTTTGCTACCCGCGCTTTCTAAGCGCGGATCAAAATCTAGTTATTTAGATTAAAAAAGTTCCATTTGGAAGCAGAAACGTGTACACAATCCCCTCAAACCAGCAACTAAAATACATTTTTGCTTGGAAATATCCTCCTACTGACGTAGTAAAATATGATTTGTAAAGTAAGAAAGCTTGATTTAATGATTTTAGTCATTGTTAGGAATCCTAGGAGCAAAACGTAGACTGTCTCACGATTTTTTTTTGCTTGCTTTCACCTCTTTACTAACAAAGCATTTTTACATAGTAACCTTTAATAACCAACAAAACGAAGCATTTTTAGATATTATTGTGTATAAGGTGAGTATAAAATTTTATCCATATAAAAACTATACAATGTATCTTATGTATGAGATTTTGTTTCTTTTTTATAATTTTTGTTTTTCCGTGTTGTATATAATCTATATTATAATAGATTGATTAGGTTGATATGAGAATAACCGATGATTTCTTATGTGTTGATATTTCATATCTTATGTGTGGACGTCTAAAAGAGTTTCCGATTTATCTTCATGAATTCGGCATCTAGCAATATTTTTCCCATGAATATGTCGGACAAAGACCCATATATCCGCTGAGATTCAACATCTGATACACTGATTAATTGTCATCCTCATTAACTATCCCGTAAATCCGCAAGCTGTGCAAGTGTAAGAAAATAATTATCTACCACAATTTATAAACCCCAAACAATAGTGAAACCTTTTATTAGGCATAGAGCAAGAGAATATACATAACCCTATATATATGGTCAAGGCGAGATCTTTTAATAGAAATAAAAAATAAATCTCCATGAGCTCCTCTCAGGTCTATGTGAACTCTCTTAGTCCGTTCAAGAAGCTGTGTTTCTTTTTCATTGGTTGTTCCTGTAGTTATCGGTTGTGTAAACGATTTTGTTCACCTTCTCCTTGAAACTACCAATGTGTTCTAATTTGGAATTGAAGTTTGGGAAATTACTGAATTCCTCCATGGCATACATGTCTTAGTGGTTGATATCTTGCATATTTCCATTGTGTTATCCATTCACCCATGTGCATTTTGATCATATAGACTAGGATTTAGCCATGTTTAGGTTGCATTTTGCATGCATGAGTCTTTATTAGGTATTGGAGTACCACATGGAGTTCTCGGAGACATTTGAGTGCGTTTGGAGCTCAAAAGAGGTGGTAAAAGTGATCATTGGACGAGCAGTGCATGAGTGTGACCCTACCGGAGCGACGCCAAGAAGTCGCTGCGCCCTACCTCTCGGAGCGACCTTACCAGAGCGACAACACGAGGTCGCTCGCCATTTTCGTTTCGGAGCGACCTCCTAGAACGACAAGGCGAAGTCGCTCCAGCTCCAGAGATACCTCACCACAGCGACACCCAGAGGTCGCTCGGGTTTGTGTCTAAAACGAGCCGGGAGCGACGTGCCGAAGTCGCTGCGCTTCAATTATTTGGTCGAACTTATGATTAATCAAGGGCCTTTTGGTCATTTGTTATGCACGTTTTTACACTTTCTAATCCTATGTTTAAGTACCTTTTGTAAGCCATTGGAGGCTGATTATCTTTTATCTTAAGAAAACCACCAAAAACCTCTTGGAAAGTTCTTCTCTTTGATTCAGTTGATCATTTTTGTTATGGCAATCCTGTTGTTTTCATATCGATTCTCTGTATTTCTCTACATGATTAATCGAAAATCCAATTTGGGTTTAAGAGGAATCATGGAGATTAGTGAGTAATCACCTTTTGAATTCATGGGTTAGGGAGATTAAGGGTGATTAGGTTAGAGCTAGGATGTTTTAGTGTAGATCATTCTTAGTCTTTGCTAGTAGAGTATTCATAATACATCTTCTGAGTTGGCCTCTCAAAAGTTGATCTTTAGGCATTTTCCACCCAAAAGGTGTTTGATGAAATGCCTGAGACAACTCTTCTAAGCTTTTAGTATACTTTGCCAAAGACATTTGTTGTTAGAGGTGCTAATATAGCCATTAGACTTGTTAGTAATGATTGCTTTTATATTATTCAACCAAAGACATTTGATGTTTGAAATGTGTTAGTAAATGAACATTCATCTAGACATAGAGCTTGTTTAGAACTGTGTCTAAGCTTAAGGTTGATAGTTTGATTGATCGTATGCCATCCTTAGTTCGAAACTTGATCACCCAAGGTCTAATCCCTATGCCCATGAGTTCTCTTTTCCCTTAGTCAAGAAAGTTACTTCATTTATCGCTTTTATTATTCTGCAACTGCATTAGCATTAATCATTAGTTTAGAAATCTTTTAAATCACCGACTGCACTTAGATTAAGTGAGTACTTGCATTCTCAGTGCTTTGAAATCCCTTAGAATTGGTTCGACAATCTTTTATACTACATCATTTGTCTTAGGAGCCTTGAAAACTCCTAACATCAGTGGACAACTTTGGAAAGTAGAAAAAAACAACAAAGAAAAGTTATATTAATCAAGTTTTCAGTAGGACTATGAAATTCTATCAATTTAAAGAGTTTCAATGATACGCGACACTGAATAGAGTGGTTTAGAGTGTAATGATTTATCATCGGAGGTGAGAGTTAAGCGACGAAGTGGGAGAACCCTAGGCCTTAGCTTAGAGACGGTGATAAATAATAGACGATTAGGATGCTTCTTTGGGTCTGTCTGACGCATCAGCCTTACCTTTTAAAGCTTATGTAGAAACTGGGTGCGATAGGCCGCAAGTTAATTAAAATGACCCAACAACCAGTAATTCATTACACAGCCCTGTTCAAAAACTCACCGCCGAGGGCCGTAAAATCGCCGGGAAAACGTAACTCGGGCACCAACGGTGACGATTTAGACTGATTCGGTCCGAAAATCGGGATTCTTAAAAAATTAATTTTTACTCGTTTCATCCTATAATCGAGTAGTATATAGGGGTGGGCACTTTAGTTATTTTCTCGGTTCGGTTCGGTTTGGTTAGTTTGGTTCTAGTATTTTTCCAATTGAAATAAACCATAGTTAGTTTGGTTTGGTTCGATTCGGTTTGTGTTCGGTTCGATTTATATTCGGTTCGGTTCGGTTGTATTCGGTTCGGTTGGATTTGTTTTTTGGATCAGTTTATTTAGGTTCTTCTTAGTTAGGTTCTTCTTAGGTTATTTTTTAAAGAGAAATTATGTTTTAAAGCATAAATTATGTAAACATAAACTTTGTGAACTAAATTCAATATAAAACTGAAACAAAAACCTTTAAAAAGTCACAAAAAATATATATGAATTAAAACAAACGAAAGTTAACTAAAAAAAAACCAACATCATTAGTAATGTCTCTTATATCATTATTAAAAAGCTAGCAATGAATCATCTTCCATGTGACGCTGTGGAGAAGAACTTTTGTTGCTAATAAAATTTGCTTTAGGTTTTAGGTTTAGATTTAACATCCATGTTTACATATATAAGAATATAAAGATACAAACATTTCTATCTTGTAAATCAAATATTTTAATGATTACATATTCGGTTAGAAAAATATACGTTAATAAATGAAAAATGGAAAATACGTGGTATGGTATTAGAATTTTAGTATATTGGTATTACTGATATTTTTAATTTAAATAATTACAAAAACACATCGGTTTCTCGGTTCGGTTCGGTTTAAAACCGAACCATTCGAGTTGGGAAAATCTTCAACCGAATGGTTTGAAATAGACTTTGGTTCGGTTTGAATCGGTTTCGGTTCGGTTGGTTCGGTTTGACTCGGTTCGGTTCGGTTTTTTTGCCCACCCCTAGTAGTATATATAAAGATTCATGATGTTTTCATGAAAATGGCAAAAAACGAAGAAATTGATGTATAACTCGTGAAAAATTATGAGCTATCGGAGTCAATGTTGCAGAAAACCTAAAAAGTCTAAAGAGGAAGACGACTTGTAAAAGTCATAATTGCTTTTAATTAAACTTAATCATAAAAACATGCAAAAAACCAAGGTTACTATTTGAACTCGGGTTGTTAGTCTTATTAAAGGTGTGTACACCGCTGCACTAAGTGATAATTATTGTAAGTTTTTACGAAAAATAATATATCAAAACAAAAATATAAAGATGAGTCCCACCAAAATAAATGAAATGCTGAGGTAGACACACTAGGAAATATCAAAAACTCAATCATTATAATATAGATTTATACTAATATTCAAAAAGAATATGTTTTCTTTCCCTCGTGTTCATGAGTGTGTTAACGACCCTTTTACGAAGATAATCATACCAAACGTGAATGCATGCATTTTCCCCTCTTCTTTATTTTATTACTAGAGGGGTGTCCGCGCTTCGCGCGAAATATTATTTTACTGTTGTTAATCATGACTTTATTGATGATATAATTACGTCTGTTAAGAACATTTGGTTTTTTATTTGTGTTATATAGTAGTAGGTGGTAGGTTAATATATTTTATGTTTGTTTTCTCACTAATGTATTGTTGTGTGTACTTGTTAGTGGTGCAATGAGTCTATGATATAAAGCATATTGTATTTTTTTCATATTTTTGAACATTATTCCTTTAAGATGTTTTTTCCTCTCTCTATATTTTGACATTTAGTTGTCACCATCTATGTATTTCGTTTACCTTTCCAGCGTACAGTGCTTCTCACCATCACCGAAAAAGACTCATCTCCGTGCTTGTTCTTCCTCGCATTCTTTCCCTGTGTGATTATCTAATATTTGTTGTAGATCTTGTTTATGAGTTCCCACTTGTGCGGTTGTTTCTCACGGTTTTGTAGGCTGTTCCGGTTAATATTGGGTTTTCTTTTTTTTTCTTAGATTTAAGCTGATGTTAGAGACTGCATATCCATGGATTGAGTCAGAGTTTATTCATCTTTGATATTGTCTTCCTTGTCGTTGGCTTTCCGTCGGTAGTCTATGCTCGTCTTAGGTTTCAAGATTTGGTTTTTGGTGATCAGACTTCTATGCTCT
>NC_027750.1:38767766-38768286 GCF_000695525.1 Brassica oleracea var. oleracea
TGAGGTGTTTCTCACCTCTTAGTTGGTAGTTGTGCTTTCGGTACTTTAGGCATATGTATTCATGCTTCGTGGTGGTTTTGGCCTTCTGGTGATTATTCTTTCTCCAACCCACTTTTTTGATTCTTTGCGTTGGTGCTTGATCGTGCTCTTTTGTGTTCGGGGATTACTTTATCTCAGATTTTTATCTTCCTATCATTTTCTAACCTCTATCTGTTCTGGCCAAAACACTATATAGTAAGGTGAAGTAAGTTAGTCTTTGTTCTTGATCTCTTTTCAACTCCGGAACTTTATTGTGTTAGTGTGATTATGACATTTTATTTTTCTCTGTGATTCAAGAGATTCTATGTTTAAATAATGTGTTTTGCTTTAGTTTTTTCTTATTAGTTTGGTTAATTTATGATTTTTAATTGCAAAATAAATATATAATTTGTAACTAAAATAATAGAAAATAGTAAAATTTTATGTTATTTTAGTTGTCAATAAATTAAATATTAAAATATATATTTGTATTACTTTATTT
>NC_027750.1:38768326-38769531 GCF_000695525.1 Brassica oleracea var. oleracea
TTTTTTTTTTCACTAGCTAGTAGTCCTGTACTGTTGTAAGTGATGTGTTTTCTTTTCGCAGGGGAAGAAATCAGAGCTAATAGAAATGTCTGTCTTTTTGTCTTTTTTATTTATTAATTTATCATAAATATATGATTTATCATAAATATATGATTTTTTATTTAAGTTACATGGATAATTTTTTGATTAACAAAGTAGTGAATTTTCAAAGGAAATGGAAGAGGACACGTGGCAGCAAACCCCCCTGCCACTTGTCGGAAGAAGGGAAGAAGTCTACTTTATATATAAAGATTTTGTACGTTTAGTCTTCCATCTCGTGTAGTATCTTCTATATTAACCTTTATGTAATATCCCATCGACTGATTTGAAAGACAAAACTTAGGTTCACCCCCTTTAAATTCACCATTCCTCTTATAACCAATTAAATTGCCAACTAAATAAGTAATAAAAAATTTAAAATAGCTGAAAATACAATGATGCCTAACAAAACCCTAAATCCCAAACTCTAACCCCTAAATCTAAATCTAACCCCTAAATACTAAACTCAAACCCTATACCCTAAATCCAAATAGGAAACCCTAAACCCAAACCCCATACGATAAACCCAAATCCTAAACCCTAAACCCAAACTGTAAACCCAAATCGTAGACCCTAAACCCAAACCTTAAACTCTAAACCCAAATCCAAATCATAGACCTAAACCAAACTGTAAACATTAAACACAAATTTAAACATTTTGGGTTTAAAGTTTGAGTTTAGGGTCTATGATTCAGGTTTAAGATATAGAGTTTGGTTTAACGGTTTGGTTTAGGGTTTATGGTTTAGGGTATAGGGTTTGAGTTTATGATGTAGAGTTTGAGTTTAGGATTTAGGGTTTAGAGTTTGAATTTATGATTTAGGGTTTAGAGTTTGGGTTTAGGATTTAGGGTTTAGAGTTTGAATTTTGAATTTAGTGTTTAGAATTTTAGATTTAAGGTTTTGTTAGTGGGATCTTTTTTTTTAATTATTTTTGATTTTTTAATAAAAATTAATATTTCTAGAGAAATTCTTGGGTTCACCCCTAGGGTTGGTGAACCAATAGTGTTTGAGTATTTGATATTTGATATCTTTTAAAAAAAGAAATAAAATTGAATATCCAAATTAGATTATATTTTTAAAATAAAATAATAAAAATACATAAAAATAGTTACAAAAAATAAATAAAT
>NC_027750.1:38769632-38781978 GCF_000695525.1 Brassica oleracea var. oleracea
AAAATCTTAAACCCTAAATCATACATTAAAAACTAAATTTTAATAACACTAAACCCTAAATCCTAATCACTAAACCCTAAACTCTTGGGTAAACTCTGAACCCTTAGATAAATCATAAACTTTAGGGTTTAGTTTTAAATATTTTTTATTTAGAGTTTATGATTTATTCAAGGGTTCAGGATTTATCCAAGGGTTTAGGGTTTAGTGATTAGGGCTTAGGGTTTAGTGTTATTAAGATTTAGTTTTTAATGTATGATTTAGGGTTTAAAATTTTCCAATGGTTTACGGTTTATCCAAAATTTAAGGTTTATAATTTAGGATTTGGAGTTTAGGATTTAGGGTATATGATTTAGTATTTTGCTAACGGTTTAACAATATTTATTTATTTATTTTTTGTAACTATTTTTATGTATTTTTATTGTTTTATTTTTAAAATATAATCTTATTTGGAAATTCAATTTTGTTTTCTTTTTTAAAAGATATCAAATATCAAATATTCAAACACTATTGGTTGGTGAATCTAGAGGTTCATCCTAGGGGGTGAACTCAAAAATTTCTCATATTTTTATTAATAATCTAGCTGACACTTTAATTGGTTATAAGATGAGTGGTGAATTTAAAGGTTCAACGGGTGAACCTAAGTTTTGTCCATATTTAAATACACATGCATTTTCCCCAATAAGAGAAGTTTAATAAACATTCTCTGATTCTCATGTTACACATGTTTTCATTTTAAAACCCTAAAACATTGAGCCGTACTAATCGTACAAACATGGCAGTGTATAATTACTTCTAAATACAATTATAAACCAATGACAATACGTTAAAAACAAATAAATAAAGATCAAAAACAAAACAAAACAAAAAACAAACTTCACGTATATTCTTGAAGGTCTATGTTCACACACGTAGAAAGACTTCCTCGATAAAAAGCCTCAGAATATTGCATTCCCCAAAAAGCATTGACTCTATCTTTTGCCATTTACTTCAATCTAATCTCTTCTCTTTATCGCCTCTTTGTTCTTGATGTCCAAAGATAAAATGAACAACCCCTAAACTCTAAACACATATCGGGTTTCTATCTTCTAAAAAGAAGATTATATTTTCACTAAAATTAGCAAAAGTGGATCCTCGAGTCTATGGGAAGATGCCCTTTGGAGGCGATGAACCTGAAGCAAAGGAAGAAGACGAGGAAGATGAGAACTTGTTCCCTGCCTTCTCAGCTCGATCTCAACACGACAGGCGTGTTATGGTCTTGGCTTTGACTCAAGTAATCGGAAACCAACAGAGCAACTCTCACGATAGTCCTGTGTATAATCCACAAGACCCTAGTAAGCCAGTTGCTCCATCTCATCAAGATCAAGGTATATATTATATAATATACATATACATGTTCATGTCTTATATTATTTGGAAGTTTTGTGAAAAACTCCATATCAAATGTAAATCTCAAACTTAAATACACGGTCCAGGTTGTAATATTATCAAATGTGATTTATGTTAAATTTGAGCTTATCATAGATTTCTAGCTTAAAACCAAATAATGATAACTCTATTAATTTTTCGATTACCGATGTGAGATTTTTATTCATTCATTAACAATTTCTAATATAGTTTGCTCGAGAGGATCTCTAAATAGTTATACCATGACCTTATTAATATATGGTTCAATTAATGAGCACCAATATTTACAAATTATTACACAAATACGATGCAGTTTTATTGTTCAATTTTGTGATTAATATGAAGGAAACTCGATGGGGAGGAGACATTATAGAGGCGTAAGGCAAAGGCCATGGGGAAAATGGGCAGCTGAAATACGAGATCCACAAAAGGCTGCACGTGTGTGGCTTGGGACATTTGAAACCGCTGAATCCGCAGCCTTAGCTTATGATGAAGCTGCTCTTAAGTTCAAAGGAAGCAAAGCTAAACTCAATTTCCCGGAGAGGGTTAATGATATCAGCAATGATCAGCTATCAAACTCTACCTATTACTCCTCCAATCAAATCGAGCCGAAAAATATACCATACTATAACCAATATTATCAAGATGGGAATAATACTGATATGCTAAGGTCTAGTTTAACAACTAGTACTACTGCCGCAACAACTTCTTCGTCTTCTGGTGGCTCTTCTAGGCCACAAGAAGAGCAAGATTATGCCAGATTTTGGCGGTTCGGGGATTCTTCTTCCTCTTCTAAATCGGGTTTGTGAGATGATATATATGTAAGACATTTGGGTTGCTTGTGATGAAGAGATGATATGTTCCTTGAATGTTTCTGATGTTTTGTCTCTTATTTTATAGTTCGTTAAGGTTACCTGAAAGTGTAAGTTCACTAGAGATCGTTAGCTTAATTGGAAAGAACCATGGTTATTGTATCAGAAGTCTCCGGTTTAAGTGACTGCTGAGATAAAACAAATATTAAATGATGTAGTTTCAGGTCCGAGGAATTATGGGTTTCGAACCTCCTAGTATTCAAAAATAAAAAGGTGCAAGTTTATAATATATATAGTAATTTGTTATATGAGCTACAACACCTTTGGCCATGACAAGACAAACTCACCCGTAGAAAATATGTTATCTTCCTATAAATACTATTCTCTCGGTAGTTTCTAGGTATATATTACCTATTTACCTTAGTTATAATTTGGTTCTACACATGCAAACATAAAATATCAAATTATATATGGTGCGATTAGATGCCATCTGATCTCTGCGAAACTTTCCTTACATATTTTGATATATATTTTCCGTTAATGTATGACCAAGGCTTCAACTCTCAAATTGTTTTTCTTCTTTCGGTTGATTGTGTCCTAACCATAAAAAGGGTACAAAATTGAACGTTAACTGTAAAGAACTTCATATGATGAGTTGACATATAATAGCTCTTCTAGAATAGTGATAAGTTTGTCGTGTAAACTGTCTAGATTCGGCGACCGACGTGCAATTTCAAAACATCATCCAGAACTTCAAATGAGTAAAATAAGTTCATATTTTGTTTGTTCGGTCGTATTAATTTTAACGATGATAGACACCGCCACAACTTTGTTAAAGCGGCATTGACTCTCAACGACGCTGACTTATGATGAAGCCCACTTGACTTGGACTTCAAAGTCTTCCACCATTTGGCTGGACGCTCGGGTTGGGCCTACCGCCTAAAAAAAAAATCAGGGATTAATCGGAAATTATGCGGAGCGAAATTTTTAGATTGTTTATTATGTTATAAAACATGTTAATCTTTAATTGTGTATAACATTAATACATTTTCATGTTTAAGATTGTATAAAACACACAAATAGAATATATAAACTTAATATAGTGTAATTTTCATCAAAATTATGAATATAAATGATCCATATTTATAAAATTTTAGATCAAATAAACAAATAAAATATTATTAAAAAAAAAATAGATTAGGCGGCTAGGCGGTCATTTAGGTTATCTAGACGGAGAAAACCAGATATACGATTTTTTTAACCGATTTGATATAAATCGGGGTGAAAGAGTGACGCCTAGGCGACCGATTTTTAGAACATGAGGCTTTGCTAGTGGAACTCTTTATCAGTTGAGTATCAATAGTATATACAGTGACTGAGTGACATGCAACATGTACGTTCGAATCTTTTGACGAAAAACGCATGAGACCTAATAAGAATACCGCATCACCGCGGATAAAACGACTTTTTGGATTTACGTGTACTTCATCATCAAGTTGTTGGGTAATATACAATACAAATGAAATAAAACCAAGACATAAGACAAGAAATATCTACATTCGATCCTGTTGGTCACGGTGACCACCATGTTTGGTGCTAAAGTGAAGTAGACAGATTTCGAAATCTCAGGATAATCCAAGTCGACAGACTTGGACTTCGACGAGTATACCTAAGAACTAAAAAAGTCGATATGATAAGAAAAAAAAATTCAGGGTTGACTTTTACCGGCCTCACCAACCTTGCTCATATTTCAACCTTTCCGGCATTAGAGCATGTTTATTGGGGTAACCCCTAAGTGGGTTCTTAGTTAATATTTAAGTATTAAAAATTAAATTAAAAATTTATGTTAAGAAACACCTAATTTTAATCTTCCAATGGTGGTTTCTTAAGTTAAAGGTTCTTAAAAATAATGTGATGAAAGAAATATTTAAGATTGTTGATTGTGATTGATAAATAAAAGGAAGAACATGAAAGAGAACAAGAACATGAAAGAAAACAAGAGTTTGTGATGAAAGAAATGTTTCAGATTGTGGTTTATGATTGAAAACAATGCTTTGAATACATTATTTATAAAGATTTTGTGACTCAACACTTCATCACAAATACATCCCGTGATACAACACAACATGTTCACAACAAGACTATAAACATGTGACTCTACACTTCATCACAAATACATCCCGTGATACACAACATGTTCACAAGATCAAAGCTAGCGGCCAACATCACACCAGCAGCCATGCCATTGCATATTCCAGCCCACTGAGGATCGAGCTCAACAAAGAAGAAGGTTTTAAGCAACAACAAAAAAGATAGACAGTAATCAGTTCTAGCACTAGCACTATAAGATAACAGTAACTCCATAATAAGCAAATATAAGATGAACGAAACATAGACATACTATAGCCGAAAAAGACAAACGGTGTAAAAAAATTTGAAGGCTTACACAAGGATTTGCGTGTACTGCCTTAGATATCATGGTCCATCGGACCAACGGTGCTACGTGAAGGCCCTACGCTACCACCAGCACCAGCCGAAGCAGCAACTAAGTTCTACATTTGAGAGTTCCCGTTATTCCCTTGGTTTGGAGACTGCCCAGATCGTTGTTGTCCCGACATGTGAGCCTAAACATTCATGGTTATTACTTAAACCTTCGTCGCCTTGTCCTAATTCTTCTTCCAACCAGCTCCTGCTGTTAATGATTTCTTCAGATGATCTCAGTACAGCAGCTCTTAACACAGAACACACCTAATGTCCAGCAAAACAATCTCCTTATTTCATAAAGCAGAAGTGGCATGATCAATACACTTGAACTACAATCATAGACTATGATGATCAAAGCAACCAAATTAAAAAACCTAAAAATCAAAACTTGAACACAAAGAAGCAAACTTATCACTCACAAGGTCACAAAGACAAAACGTGATTAGAACAGAGCAAGGAAGTCTGTAACGAGCCGATGTCGCACGTAGGAGACAAATTAGAATCAAAACAAGCAAAGTAGAGAAAGCCCAGAAAGAGACAATTTTTTCAGAAATCGGAGATTTTTTCGGGGTCGGAGTTCTTCAGAATTAGAACGAGGCGAGCACAGATTGAAAGATCGAGGAGAGCACCGACTTCATCTCGTTCGTCGACTTCGATTTTTTTTTCTCCTCTCATTATCACAAAACGTGTTTAACAAGAGCCGCTTCTTCCAGGCCGCCGTTCCTTAGGTAATTAGCTATTTTTCTTTTTTTATTATTCATAATTATCCAAAGAACCATACTACACCCCAATAGACATACTCTTATAATTTCCCTCCTTTCAAATCTTCAAACTTCTCGGCCCAAAAACCGGTTAAGAGACGTCAAGAAAACTAACATGCATCCAAAATATATATTCATGGTTTTGCTTCTAGACATTCTATTGGTTAGTACATTAGTATTTATTATTATTTGATCAAACGCTTGTTGTGATTCCCTAAGGTTTCTTCTGGTAAGCAGCCTCTAAGCATTCTTTAGCTCGCTGAACCTTTGATTGGAGATAAAAGCTTCCGCTTTTTGCATTGCGTTCGAAAAGATTGTCGTATCTCTGCAACATAACATACAAATGATGTTAAATAACAAAAAAAGGTTTCTTCTTTACATGAATGATTAACAAAAATGCAATGACGCCAAGAGAGAGAGAGAGAAACAAACCTTAAGAACCTCGCCCCAAGATGATTTCTCGGTTACACCAAGAATCTGTCTAGCTTCGGGTTCAGTTAACCCTCTGATTCCTCTCTTAAGACTATGCATTGCTTCTTGCGCAACCCCGGATTTTGATGCATCTGAGAGACACAAGCCCGAACAATTCGGTTACCATTGTACAAAAAGAACCAAACAACAAAAAAAAGAAAACTAAGAAGATTGTAATAAGAAAAAGACATATACTTGCAAGTGCCTGACGATATGCCTGAGTACAAGCCCTGATTACCGCTCCAGAGCCGTAGACTATCAAAGTCGCAAGAAGTCTCGCAGCCTGCACACAATAATTTTAGACAAAACCGTATGAGTTTCTATGCTCAAACTTCACAAGCATTAGAGATTGCGTCGATTCCACACCTTTTAGCATCTTAAACATATTCGTAACCACAAGCTACTTGGTGAGTAAAACTGTTTCTGATTAAATAAAAAAGTGTGGAACTTTGGTTGATACTAAAGAAATTGCATACCATGGCCGATTATTAACTACAGAGAGATAATTCTTTAGGTTACCTGAAATATAAAGTACAGTCTTAGAATGTCTTTCATAACAAAATCCATAAGAAGAAGGAAAACATGTAGTAGTAGAATCAGAGACAGATACAAGTTCTAGTGTCTGAAGAAAATCGATCGATCAAATTACGTAAAGCTGTTGAATTTTCTTACCGGGAATTAGGGATTTGCCGACCCAATTTATGCGTTTTCGGACGGAAGCGGAGGACTTCCAGGTGATGATGGTAGATCAAATAAGAACCCTAACCGACGCCGGAAAGTAATTTGGGCCTACATGTATTCAATTTAAGCCCATTACTTTAGAGTCGTTATTCGGTTACAGCCCCGATTTTTCAAACAATTCTTTTTGTGACAAAAGTGTCTCTTATGGTAAATCACTCTATAAACAACACTTATTGTAATGTAATTTTGATAAAATATTATGAAAAGAAAACTTGATCATCAAACTTTTGCTTCGTATAATTTGATTTGAAGTACAAAAGGTTGGTAAAAAGAAACATGCATCTTTCGTTCCGAAATTTGATCATTCAGTTGATGCAATTTACTTAGAATCGTATCTTGAGTCAAGTTTGTTAGTCATGCTCAACTTAATCTTCTCAAGAAACAGCAAACTACTTAAAGTGCAAGTAGTGACATAAAAACGAGTACTTGTAAAGTTTTTAAGCAATAATGAAGATATTGGACCTGAATGTTTTTCTGAGCATACTGAAGATATATTTGATGTAGTGCGTGTAAACGTGTGTTTTACTTTACTTACCTCCTCCAGGTTACTGTTCTTACAGAAGGTGACACACCAAGTGGGATCAAGGCATCAGGACGACCCGTTGGAGAGCTCAACCTTGTTTGGCTCCTAGTCATTCTTCGACTCTGCACCAATGGCTTGTGCTTAGTGCCGGCTTGTCTGATGAGCTCTTTCGGTCCCATTGGACTCTCTGGTTCTTGATGCTTTCTCCTTTTGCTCAGTAGATTCCAAAGTAGTTTCTCTTCGCTTTCTCTGCTTCCCTCAGTGCATATACGCTACATGGACAAAAAGAGTAAAGAAACCTTACAGCGTTGGGCTAATTATTGAGCTTTGCAAAAAAAAAAAAAAATCATTTCGAAATTACCTTTCCGTTAACAGAGTGTTCTTCTTGCTTCTCCTGACTTGAGGGTAGAAGAAACCTGGCAGAGCTTGTCATTCGCTGAACTTGATCTTCAGCCTTTTTCAGCCTTGATAAAGCCTCCATCTTTCTCTCTTCTGCAAGTCTAATCCTTTCTCTAGCGTCTTCCAGCTCTCTCCTTGTATCTGCGTTGGCTCTCTCCATCTCATTCACTACTTTCATCAGTTGCACACAAGGGCCAACCTTTACATCAGCTGCCAAGTTCCCTACGTACTTGGACATCGGGTTACACATATTCTTTGATAAAGCCTGCATAAGATCAGTAACACCAGTATCTACAGAACCAAGCAACTCATTGATGTTATTAAATAGGATCCGAAGGAGCTTCACTGTGGCTGGAAACGTGTCATCGTTTCGGCTGTGAACCGAGCTTAGGTAATAAAGAGATTTCTGGATGAATTCTTGGAAAGAGTTTCTGCCATCGTCAAGCATCTGCACAATGTCTCCCCGATGTGAATTCACTTGTGTTTCAATTTGCCTAAGCATGTGGACTAGCTGTCTCAATTGCCCCTTATGGTTGTGCACGATCTCTTTTCGGGCAGAGTCGACTTTAGCAGCATAGTTTTCTTCCTACAGAATTCAGAATACTGCAAGTGAACACTTCTGAGAAATTAAATCTACTTTGGATTAGACAAGAGTTATATACTAACTGCAAGTTCAAAACCCACATACAGATTATATATGGTTCGTCGAATAACTACTATAAATTACACCAAAACATAAGAATCCTAAACAATTGGTTCACATTCAATATATAGCAGAACTTGGTAAACATAAATAACAAAATCCACATGACTAGAGTATAGAATCACTACAGTCTATAGCAGAATTAGACGAACTGATAAACCAGAATCAAGCTTGGCTAAACACTTAAGAAATTTTAGAATCATATTTGAACGTACTGATATGATAAGAATCTTGACGTATATTACCTTTGAACGGCGGATTTGATTGTTTAGATCATCAGATCGAGCTCCGTTTTGGGCAGTATCATCCATGTGGTGTCTTTCCTGATGAATAAAAAGTATTATCTGAAAATTTGATTCAGTAGAAGCATGATTCGACGAGAAGTTGATTGAGTAACTAACTAACTAACAGTGTTGAAGATGAAGGTGGAGTGTCTCCCTTCGCTCTCCATCTCCGACGTTTTCAATCCAACCAGCTTCATCAAAGGGATCGCCAACGACTCGAAGACTTCCCCTGCCTTTACGATTTCGAAAACCTCACTCAGATTCTACGAAACTATCTTCAATCTACCAAACCAGAGAATACGATAACCTCTCTCAAATTCTCGAAGCCGTTTCAATCAAATCTACAAGGAATCGAATCTAGCGAACAAGAGAAGAGATGTTGCTTGTAACCTCGGCAAGGCCGGAAGCGATCTGCGATTGGAGTTGATGGTACGCAGTTTTCACTTTCTCGTTGCGATCGACCAGCGTCGCGAGCTTATCTCGGAGATCAGGCGCCGCCACCGTGTATTGCGACGGAGAGGCGTGGAACCTCCGTGGGTATATCACTCTTGGCGGGATCTCCATCGTTGGATTCGAATTTCACAGTCGTTCTCAGTTCTCTATTTTGTTTTCTTCGTTCAGTTCGAATTTGAAAGTGTCTTTGTAAATAAAATATCTAATGATTGCTAACGTGTTGCAAAATCATTGGTTCATCACACTTCCATGCGTCACACTGGGTTCACAAAATCGAGTGGGCCCAGTGCACCAGCCTCTCCTCTTCGAGTTTATATATCACAGCCCATATACTAACTCGAACAAACCCAGGCCATTTTTTACAGATCACTAAAATCTATTTTAAATTTTCATAATGGTAGTTTCTTTCAGCCTTTAATTTCTGATCACACCCTCGCATTACTTTTGTTTTTCTTTCTGGATGAAGAAATATTTTACAAAAGGGTATTGAGTATCTATACTATTATTTGCGAAGTAAATTTTTGCAACGGAGCTTTCACGTTAAAAGTTAGAGCGGTTAATATCGTTTATACCCTTAATGAATAATTATATAAATTAGTCAAAAAATAAAAACGAATTTCAAATCTATCTGATTAAAAAAGTGATTAAAATTAATAATAAATCGTTTATATCCTTAATAAATAAATTATATAAATTAGTCGAAAATAAAAAAAAATTTAAAATATATCTGATTAAATAAGTGATTAAAATTAATAATAATAAGAATTATCTAAAATATAAGTAATTAAAAACGAATTTCTATTAAAACTATTATATTTATATATTATATTAGATAATTTCACGTTAAAAGTTAGAGCGGTTAATATCGTTTATATTTGCGAAGTAAATTTTTGCAACGGAGCTTTCACGTTAAAAGTTAGAGCGGTTAATATCGTTTATATTTGCGAAGTAAATTTTTGCAACGGAGCTTTCACGTTAAAAGTTAGAGCGGTTAATATCGTTTATATTTGCGAAGTAAATTTTTGCAACGGAGCTTTCACGTTAAAAGTTAGAGCGGTTAATATCGTTTATATTTGCGAAGTAAATTTTTGCAACGGAGCTTTCACGTTAAAAGTTAGAGCGGTTAATATCGTTTATATTTGCGAAGTAAATTTTTGCAACGGAGCTTTCACGTTAAAAGTTAGAGCGGTTAATATCGTTTATATTTGCGAAGTAAATTTTTGCAACGGAGCTTTCACGTTAAAAGTTAGAGCGGTTGTTAATGTTCAAGGATCAAATGTTATCGAGCGTTTCGAATTAATATAGCCAAATGTGTTCAAAATACGGTTTACACAAAATGAAGAATCTGCGTGTATCCAATTTAATTAGCCAAAACGGTTGATTAAGAAAAGAAAAAGATGACAAATTAGCCAAGAAGGACTAAATTAAAGACTAACTAGAGCTGGACCCGTCCGACCGGGCAGGTATTTTTTTTGTTTACGTAATGTAACAAAATATTTTTACACCATTATATAATCTATAAAAATTATAATAAAATGGTGACAAAAATACATCACATAATACATATATTGCTGTTACATAATTCCACTAGTAGTAAAAGTAAAATGATTTATATAACGATAAATGAAAATATCACGTGAATATTTGTTTTTATTTAACCGATATCATTTTTATTTACCCTATATCGAGTTGGCTAGTGGTAAAGTAAATGCTAGTAGCCTTTCATTGGTCGGGTTTGATACGTGTTGGAAATAATTATTTACAACATTTGGGTTCTCAGTAAAAAAGAGAAACTACTTTTCATTTTTTAGGAATATACTTTTGTTTTCTATATATAATATAATATTTTTTTTTTCTCGTATTATGTATTTTTTATTATGACATTACGCATAATAATTAAAATATATATTTTTAGTTTATTTTTAGTTTATGTGTGTGTTTTCCATAAACTAACATATATATGCAAAAATAATATTTGAGATGTTTTGATAGGTTTTTGGTCATAAATGATAGCTTTATTTAAATTTCCAATCCGTTATATAAGTAGTCTTAATTTTTAATTTCTCAACCCGATATATAAATATTTGTCATGCATTTTTAGTAAAATATTTATATTATACTTATTAAAATGAGTCATTTTTTAGAATGAGTAATTGCATTTCTTGTATTTATATTATTATCAAATTAAATTAATTTTAACTTATTGAATTTAACATTTTATTATATGTAGGATTTTTATTTTATTTGAACTTTTTTTTATTTTTTTAGAACATTGTTATCTTGTCTAAATGTTTTTCTTTATATACAAAACTTGAAAAATATTCTTTTGAAACTTTTCCTATTACAATTTTCTCATAAGAAAAATCTTAGATGTTTTTAATTTTTCTAATACTAATACTTAAATGTACATGTTATTACCAAATCTAATAATTCAAATCCTTACTAAAGAAAAATAATTTAAGGTAAAATTCAATTGAACATATGTAATATCATACATAATTAAAAAAAGATAATTTTCTAATAGCATTTTAGTTATATATATCTAAAAAAATATCGTCAATTAAATAGATTAGTTAACTTGGTTATTTGAAAATTTAATTAGGTACAAATTTAGAATTATCAAGTAAAATGAATATTTTTAAATATATTCTCATTATTAGTTTTTATTCCCAAATACAACATATCCTTTAAATTTTTTAAATTTTGTTAATTGATACAATAAAATTTTGAAAAATATAATAAACATGATTTAATAGACACTACAAGAAAACAGCGGTATTCTGACGGACATTCCGACGGAAAATGAAATCGTCGGAATATACCGAGGAATTTCCGAGGAAATTCCGAGGTAACACAAAATTGGGGTTCCTCGGAATTTCCTCGGAATATACGGACGGAATTCCGAGGAAACCTCAGTCCGTCGGAATATTCCGAGGAACAATGTGTTCCTCGGAAAAAACCGATGAATTCCGAGGAAATATTATAGCCGTTGGAGAGCTGTTGGGGGATTTTACAAAATTCCGAGGAAATTCCGACGAACTAGCCTTTTCCGTCGGAATTCCGTCGGAATTTCCTCGGTATGTCGGCAGGATTTAATCTATATAAACAAGCACTCCTCTTCCTCTTCATTCACTCCATATCTTCATCCTCCCTCTTACTCTATTTACACACGAATTTGATTCATAAAAAATATGTCTTCTTCAAATTATTTTCGTTCTTGGATCGATCGACCTCATTTGGATCCGAACACGAGATTGCTTACGGAAGAATACCAACGAGGTATAACCGAATTCATGGGGTTAGTTCACCGA
>NC_027750.1:38797256-38804700 GCF_000695525.1 Brassica oleracea var. oleracea
CCTCGGTATAATCCGAGGGAACAGTTCCGTCGGTATATTCCTATCGATCGATGTATATATGTCTAAAACGCATCGATCGATGAACGTCCGAGGAAATATCCCGACGAAGTTCTCCCTCGGTATATTCCGAGGACATTTCCGACAAAATAATGGTCCTCGGAATTTCCTCGGAAATTTGTTTCCTCGGAATTCCGTCGGAAAATTCCGAGGGATTTCCGACGAAAGAAGAAATTCCGAGGAATTATTTCCGACGACTTGTTTCGTCGGTATGTCGTCGGAATAACGGTATTCCGACGAAATTCCGACGATTTTTTCCCTCAGAATCTTTGCTGTTTTCTTGTAGTGAGAGGATAATACCCACGAATTTATGAAAAGAGGTTTTCTACTTTACATATTAAGGTTTATAGTATTAATGTGCATTAAGTGTAATATTTATCATGAATTTGTTGTAGAATAGATTTAGGGAAAAAAAAAATTTAGATATAAGTTTATTAATTACTTCAGTTGCATTGTATTGTAATTAAGTTGTAAATGTTAGGGTTATTTCTTATTTGTACTGTTTTAATAAAGTAGATAATTAATTAAGATAACGAATAAGTAAACCACAACAACTCATGAACTAATTAAACCCCAAAGCGTCCAGACGCAGGCGATCCCTCGCAGCTAATACCACCAACCAAAGTCGCAGCCGCAGCAACCGCATTGTTCCGCTCCAAATGGCAGAGCTGACGCAGCTTAGTGGGAACATACCAAATGGAAAGGCGAGGATGAGCGTTAAAAACGGCGTCTATATCCCAGCCATGACGACAAGCAATGTCCACAAGTGGCTTGTAACAAGCCTGCCGCCACGACCCAACGTTCTCACCGCGTTCTTTAAACGCTCTTCGGAGAGCGTTTGAAGCTTCTTCGTCGAGGCAATGGAGTGCGTAACAATGAACGTAGTGTCGCATTTTTGGCTTATTTATGTAATTTGCCCCCGATTTCTTAGCGTACCTGAACACCTGGTTCGTCACCTATTTACATATTTTTCCAAATCATAAAAAATCAGTACTTAATAATTCAAAACAACCTTTTTTATTAGCATAGAAAAAGTACCAATATATAATTTAAATATATATTGGAGGTAATATCTTCAGAGAGAAAAATTTAGACTTTTATTGGCTTACGTTATCTGTAAACCTCATATTTTTAATAACGTGCGTCTGCACAAGCAAATGGCACAGAGCTCATGGATTCTGTACTATGGGGAAGAAGACTCTTTATTACCCACTGAGTAATAGACTGTATCTAAATACATATAGCACACAACAATTATCTCTAATAAATGGTCAACAAATATGTAAAATACATGCAGATATTGAATCTAAATGCATGAGGACATTTGCCCCAAAAAAAAAATGCATGAGGACATCGTATCTTACTATCTCGTGTCGTTTTAGGTAAAAACAAAAGAACGACTGTGTCGTTTCCTAACTCGACACGTTGTCGTACGGTGACTCTTACAAAACATTAAATTGAAATCTAACTATATAACTATATTTACGTTACAAAAAAAGAAAAGAAATCTAACTATATTTATTCCGAGTGAAGACATAAAATCAGAACCTATATAAATCTTTGCCAGACATAGCGAAAGAAAATAAAACAAAAATAATAACGAAAAATCGCTGAACTCATGACTTGTCAAACTTGCTTTAAAACAGCTGTCCATGATTATGGCTAGGGTTTCCCTACCAATCCGACACCAAAATGTATATATTTTATAAAAATGATAATGTAAAGTAAGCGTACGGCTAGGATCGGTTGATAAACGAAAGATACCTTGGTAGGGCATTTTTCGCCACGATCTTTAGCAATGGTCTGGACCTGAAGAAGGAACTCGCGGCACTGTTCGTACAAGTGGAAAAGATAATCCAAACCGTTCTTTTTGCCACGTGCTACTTCCCCTGGCTCCGTTACAATAAACGGATGCTCCCTTTGTCTCTCCATCCCTGACCCACTTCCGTTAACAACATCCATCCCGTCGTCATCCTCACCTTCGTTGCCGTCATCATCAGTTTCCACTGACGTTACAATCGTTTTCTTTCTGCGTCTCTGCTGTTGCTTTTTTATTGTCGTCTGCCCTGCTTCCCAATAACCTCCTCTTCCTCCGCCGTTGATCCCCGCCGCATCAGTCTGATCTTGGTGCTGAACCGGCTCCTGTGACAACCCTGTCCAGTCATCTATACATACTTTTGTCACAATCGCAAACTTTATTTTATATAGATATTAAAAAGATACGTTCAGTATTTGGATTTTGCACAATATATAATTAATCCTCGTACTTCTTGCAACAGGTCTAATTTAAAAAGCAGACTGCAATTGCATATTCTATACAAATAGTTCTACTATACACGTATTTGAAGTTACATTTGACAGTCAAAAAACAAATGTTGCCCAGAACTATATCATACAAGTATATAGTTGCTGATATTAGTAACCAATCATGCAAAGATTCATAAGCCTATATCTACCAGTCAAGTGAACATATATAGATCTATATTTGTTGACAGCCTTGCATAGTTAAATAGATTAGCAATGCATGTATTAAACGTTGGGAAATATATTTATATTACAGCTTTCAAAAAAAAAAGTTATAGATATACATTAGATATTTACTATTATCGTACCTTCTTGGGAGAGAGCATCAAGAGCAAGATGAGTGCCGGAATCACCTGCGGCGGAGAGTAGCAAATGACGGCGTCTAGACGATTCCTCCTCTTCCTCTTCTTGCAATCGTCTCCGTTCAGCTCTAACGGCAGCTTTGATGCCGTACCGTTCACCGACGAGAAGCTCCCAACGAAAGATATGAGAGAGGCTATTCATCATATCCTCAAGCTCCTCGTCCTTCATGCCCACCAGTGTGCTCGCCGTAAAACCTAACTCAGCTATCTTTGCCGCCGTGTAAAAACGTACACCGTAAGGACCGAACAAACCCTCCAAACCACCTAGTCGCATTCCAAACGCTGCGGTCTGCGGTGTTGCTGGCGATTGCTGCTGCGGTGGAGGAATCGGAGCTGGTGCTTGAACCATTACTCTAGTTGGGTTCCATCGGAATAAGCCACTCGTGAAACCTTCAGGATCCATATTCTCTCTTTTACTCCTTTTCTCTTTCTTTACTCTTTTGAGGAGACTGCTTTACTGTAAAAAAGACCACTCGAGCAGCTTCTATATATACAACAGTAAAGAATCTAGAAATAAATACTAGGTTCTTAAAATATATTCTTATTTTATATCAATGTTTTAGCAGTAAAGCGCGTATGTATATGTGAGTAAATGATAAAGATGATAGGTGTGATGTGTCTTGCTGGAAAATTGACAGTTGGGGACTAAACAAGTCAAACTTTTTCCTTTCGTCCACATTCTTTTTCTCTACTCCGACCATGACCTTTTGTCATTTTCACGTTAGATGATAAAATGATTAGTAAAACTACAAATACTTTCTTACTGTTTAAAAAAAATTGTTTGTTATTTTAAAACTCCTATTGTTTTTTGTTCCTCATCCGGTTCTCACGTTTTTATCCCTGTTACTGTTGTTGTCTCTTTGAAATTCGGATATATTGCGTATATACGTTGATATAGTTTGCATATAAACTAGAAGCAGGAGTGGTACCAAACTCTTTGCGGCAGGTGTATATGACATTAATTATATTACCTTACGGTGTCATTAACATAACTTATATGAATTCATTATCCATATAGACTGTATAGAGAGTACGTCTTATTTACAACCAGTTCTGGTATTTTTCACGAACTAATAAATTTATAACGACACAAGAATTTTTTATGATAATAAGAAATATCAGCACCGTCTGAACGCAAGTCTTGTAAACATTAAATGAGGTTTGTTAATTTATAGCAAACGAGCAAAAAAAGAGTTTTTTTGAATTGCAATAGTAGTAGATACGGATCGGAGTGTTAATTTATGAGCAACTAATTTGCATTTTAGGGAACGGAAATTCGTAAATGCAAAAGAGTAACCTCAACAAAGAGAGGGGGTAGAAGTGTTTCAGTCTATCTAATCCCACAAACTTGGGGTCTAATCTCTTCTACGATGACTTACGTGTTGTCATCTCCCTGCTTTATATGTACACCTATGCCCTAAAAGTAACACATATAAACCAGAAAACCTTTATTAAAAAATAAAACAATTTCTCAACTGATAAAAACTTTGACAAAGAAAGAAAACTATATTCTCAAACTGATAAATTACAATGCTATATATATAACCAATCACCAAAACCGAAATTTCACCGTTAACAAAAAAACAAACAAAATCAAAATTCATATGATTCTAAGAAAAATCGATAGCCTGAATTACATTAAAACTAGAAATAGGAGTGAACAATCCTAGTTAAGCAAGCCTTGTCAATAAACAGTAGTGAACACAAAGAATAAGAAAAAGGACAAAGCAAAGCCGTTTGAAAGGAAAAAAAGTAGTTAAAAATAAAGACTGAGCCGATAAGAAAACTGTGGAAGCCAATGAAGAAACGACAGGTCAAATCGGAGTTCTGAGAGTCTGCAATTTTAATGGTCAGTGTGTTTTATTTTGACTGTCTCTCTCTCTCACAGCCCAGCCCTATCCTCTTCTCTCCTTCCCATCAGTCCCTCAGTTTCCTCTTTACCATTACTCTGTCCTTTCTCTCATGTCCAAACTTGTTTTTTTTAGTGTAAATGTCTAACCTTTATAATTTTACAATATTGTTATTATTAAAGATATATCATCATGTTCATCATTGCGACTTGCGACTTTAATACTGTTTTGCACCACTGTTATTTAACTGTTGGAGTTTTAGAATCCTGAAAAGATTGATTTATGTGTTCTAAATCCCCTAATACTACCCTATTTTTCCAATATTATATTTGTCTTAAATTCTTAATTGAAAAAGGAATAAATTTAGTTAAAGAAAGAACTGCAGAAGGAGAGCAACAAAACATATCGTTCAAAGTTAACACACCTTTAATTTTCTATTCACATATATGGATAGATAATCTGTGTAGCTTAAATAGAGAACCTCAGTGAAGGTAGTATGTTCATAAAACCATAGTCGTTGCAAAAACAGAGGTGTTGCGTTGAGTTTTTATGCTTAATGCTTCAAATGTAAAAGAACAGGCCGCTCATAAATCCTCGTATAGAGTGAAAACTGAAAACTACATGATGGAGAACAAATAAATCGTCTAAAGGGCCATGAAAACGATAAATGGGCCTAAAGCTCGTCCAAGTCCACTGCTAAGTGCTAACTAATCTCATTTTCGAACAATTATTAAAAATATGGATGACGTTGACTGCTCATCGCCCCTAACGACTTCTCCATTACTTGGCGAAGATGGGTCGTATTGAAACGACAGCGTATTAGCGTCGCACAAACCTTCGTTTCATCGAATCAAATACGATGTACTCTTGCTGTCAACTCTTGGCGTGATCTAGCAATCAGCTTTGATGTGTGTTGTGAGGTAATTGAGCGATTAGAGATGAAGTTGACGAGCTGGGTTTTGATCTTCCTTGCTTGTAACCTTGCCTTCTCCACGATCTCTGCTTTCCGTCTGAGTCGAAGTCAACCAACCGAGCGAATCTCAGGTCAGTGTTCTATCTATCTAAACATTCAGTGAATGATTGCTTTCCCCTATGGTTACTCGGATTGTGTGATAATCACTTTAGTCTTAAGAATCGAAATAAAAGCTAGGGCCAAGTCTTTTGCGATTGAATATGTAAATCTTAGGATGACTTTAAGTTTTGCATGATCTCTGAGGGTCTCTATTTAAGCTACCCAGATAGCCTTTTCTTGGTACTAGTATTAGTGTTTTAGTGATGTGCAGGTCATCAGGATCACTTGGACTTTTAAAGTTTGTGTCTTTTTTGTTTGTTTGTTTGTTGTGGTGTTTAGGTAGTGCTGGTGATGTGTTGGACGATAATCCAGTGGGAAGACTGAAAGTCTTTGTTTATGAGCTTCCAAGCAAATACAACAAGAAGATTCTTCAGAAAGACCCCAGATGTCTCACCCACATGTTTGCTGCTGAGATCTATATGCAACGCTTTCTTTTGTCTAGTCCTGTTCGAACACTTAACCCCGAGGAAGCTGATTGGTTCTACGTCCCTGTCTACACCACTTGTGATCTCACTCCAAACGGCCTTCCTCTTCCCTTTAAATCCCCGAGAATGATGAGAAGTGCTATTCAGCTCATTGCTTCCAACTGGCCTTACTGGAATCGCACTGAAGGAGCTGACCACTTCTTTGTTGTGCCTCATGACTTTGGGGCCTGCTTCCATTATCAAGTAAACCAAGATAATATGCTCTTGCTGTGTTATCCTAGTTTGTGCACTAACTTCTGGATGTGAATGATTGATTGTCTGCTACTGTTGAACTTGCTCTCTAAAGTCTGTTATCCCTTTGGAAGTTGCAACCCCCTTTTGATGCCGCATAAATTGTTATCCCCAGCCGTGATGCACGTTGATCTCTTGTTTGTGTTTGACTGTGGCAGGAAGAGAAGGCCATAGGAAGAGGAATACTACCCTTGCTTCAACGAGCTACGCTGGTGCAGACATTTGGACAGAGGAATCATGTCTGCTTGAAAGAGGGTTCAATCACTGTTCCTCCCTATGCTCCACCGCAGAAGATGCAATCACACTTGATTCCTGGGAAAACTCCTCGATCCATCTTCGTCTATTTCCGAGGATTGTTTTATGATGTGGGAAATGACCCCGAAGGTGGTTACTATGCGAGGTAAGTTTTAATCAGAATGCTCATCTTATGGTATATCACCATCCTTTGATTTGCTCTCGTATAATCAGTGATGATGTTTTGTTTGTCAAAAACGGACACAGGGGTGCACGAGCAGCTGTATGGGAAAACTTCAAGGACAATCCGCTCTTCGACATCTCAACAGAGCACCCGACAACATATTACGAGGACATGCAGAGAGCAATCTTCTGCTTATGCCCACTTGGATGGGCCCCATGGAGTCCAAGACTAGTTGAAGCCGTGATCTTCGGTTGCATCCCCGTGATCATAGCAGACGACATTGTGCTACCATTTGCAGATGCCATCCCATGGGAAGACATTGGTGTGTTTGTGGATGAGAAGGATGTTCCTTACTTGGACACCATACTCACATCGATCCCACCAGAGGTTATACTGAGGAAACAGAGGTTGTTGGCAAACCCTTCGATGAAACAGGCTATGCTGTTCCCGCAACCAGCTCAACCAGGGGATGCGTTTCACCAAGTGTTGAATGGGTTGGCCCGTAAGCTGCCTCATGATAGGAGTGTGTATCTGAGACCAGGTGAGAAGCTGTTGAACTGGACTGCAGGACCGGTCGCTGACCTGAAACCTTGGTGAGTACAAATGTGATCGAAGAGAGGTTGAATTTGATACAGTTGATTCTTTTTTTTTTTTTTTTTTTTTAA